>NC_064860.1:89352231-89654731 GCF_024139225.1 Suncus etruscus | reverse complement strand
TAAGTGATCAATTATCCAAAAACCCCCTAGATTTTAACTTTTTTTTTTTAAGATTTAGAAGAAGAAAGGTAACTGAAGTTGGGTAGCTGGCAGGTATGAAATCTTCTGTCTTTTCTATTAGCTCTTTTTTTTTGGGGGGGGGCCACACCAGGTGATGCTCAGAGGTTACTCCTGGCTATGCATCAGAAATCGCTCCTGGTTTGGAAAACCACACAGGACTATAGGGGATCTAACTATCATTCATCCTAGGGTAGCATATGCAAGGCAGATGCACCACCGCTCCGGCCCGACTACTAAGGCTCTTGATATTTGCACCCCACCTTTTCATTTAAATCCACTGCTTCCCTACATACACTCTATTTCTAGAAACACTCAAAATTTTCTTAGCTCTGCACAAACTGCCTGTTTTTATCTGTGCTGCTTCTGCATAGTAGAGGAGATCAGTGGGATTCATAAAAAACTAAATTTCACTTGTTTATACAATGGGTGGCTATCTATTTTGCCTTTGACTGTATTATATCAATTCTTCATTTTTCCTTGGAAGATTTCTCTTCCTCTAAATGTCTCTGAAGTGTCTGTCAATTACAATGCTGTACCCCCACATCGAGCACATATAAGCATGTCACCCAGGATAAATCAAATCATACAATCCAGTCCCCTGGTTCCCATCCCAAGAATGGACATATGATTTTAGTAAAACCTACTCTATGACATCTTTTGGAACTTATGTAAAATATAGTTATTGTAAAGTTATCTTTTCCTGGAATTAGGTGAAAAACTTGAGGTCTACCAGGACTATCCCAGCTTCAATGAAATAATCTATTGACAACAGAATAAAATTAAATTGATAATGAAGAAGAGCTCTCTTTGTTAGTCATCTAAAACTCAAAGCCTATGCTTACATCTCT
The DNA here is from genome assembly GCF_024139225.1 of Suncus etruscus. Taxonomy (NCBI): domain Eukaryota; kingdom Metazoa; phylum Chordata; class Mammalia; order Eulipotyphla; family Soricidae; genus Suncus; species Suncus etruscus. Next base: position 89,653,823 of record NC_064860.1, on the reverse strand, counting down.
TACAGGAGTCATTAAAAGGAGTCCCCTTTTATGCTACTGTGATTGGGGTTCTGTACCCATAATTGAAAGCATTCCAAATAAGTCTGTTTGATCAATAATTAAGTTTATATCAAGTGCTGCAGAATGCAAAGACTGCACATTAAGAAATGACAATACACTATGCGTAAGTCATTTATGTCTTCCAGAGAATTTTTTCTGTCAGATTGCTGGATATAAAATATATAGTGCGAGGCAAAAAGGACTTACATCTCTGGAAAGAAATAGAAATAATTGAAGATAGTTAGAATCAGTTTAAGAATTAGAAAAACAAAGCAGATTTTCTTGATTTGCCTTTTTATTCTGCTTTGTTTTGTTTTGTTTTTGTTTTGGGGACCCAGTGGTGCTCAGGGTCTACTCCTTTCTCAAAATTTGTCATGAAATGGTATTCAGGGGGCCAGGTGATGCCAAGAGATTGAATCCACTGCTCTAGCATGCAGAGCATGTGCTCCAGCTCATGGAACAGTTTTCCCGTTTGCTTATTGTTTTTTTTTTTCCTTTGTTCTTTTGGGGGGTGAGTGTTCTGGGGGAAAATGTGGGGCCTGGGATCAAGATTTTGAAAGATACATAATGACCAAAGTCTAAGTCGACTTTTCTATTTTCTCAGTAAAAGTCTAATGACTTCAGAATGGTTGGGGCCAAAGTGATAGAACAGCAGTAAGGCATTTGCCTTGCATGTGACCAATCCAGGACAGACATGGTTCGATCAAATCCAGGACGGACATGGTTCGATCACCAGTGTCCCTTATGGTCCCTCTAGCCAGGAGGGATTTCTGAGCGCATAGCCAGGAGTAACCCCTGAGCGTCACCGGGTGTGCCCCCCCCAAAAAAAAACACCCCAGAATGGTGAGGAGTTCTTTCTGATATAGAACAAAACTTTAGAGATTTTGAGATGAAGACAAAAAGAGCAAGCTCATACTTGTGTCCTATAGGATTCATCTAGAATTCCTGAAATTAGAAGAAACTCTTTTTTAGCATATGGAATTTCTTGTGAACTAATTTTATTTCTAAATTTCCTGACCCTAGTTTACTAATTGATAGTAGTAGACTTAGATTCTAAAATAAGAACTTATAGATTGTATTTAGCTATTTTTGTTTTTGAGCCACACCTGACAGTGCTCAGGGATTACTCCTGGCTCTAAGCCCAGAAATCACTCCTGGCAGAGCACAGGGGACCATATGGGATGCTGAGGATCGAAATGGGTTTGCCATTTGCAAGGCAAGCACCTTATCCACTGTACTAGTACTCCAGTCCTTCAACATCCTTTTTAAACACAAATAATTTATATCTTATTGTTCAGAAAAATATACAATGATTTTTATAATGTTTCTTATGTTTTAGTAACTGAACAAAAACAACAGAGTCATTATTATATTAGCTAACTGGGCAGTATTTTTGATAATGATAATATAACAGAACTGAGAAAAAATAAAAACAGGCCAATTATTTTAGAAGTAGATTTAAAAATATAAATTTTAATATAGAGGAAAAATATTTCTATGTTGAGGACTTCACACATGTACAGCAGGTGGGCATCCTGTCCTAATTTCTGTCCTAAAATTGCAAACTTTTAAAGACATTCTAAAGTATAACTTAATTTCCACTTGAAAAAAATATCAGATTCAACTCAAATAAAGCTAATCTGAACAACTCGTGTATTAAATATCAACTGCTGTTTGGAACTCTCAGTTCTTTTAAATTAAAATTCTAAATTTCAAATAATGTGAATGTATTTAAGCCTTATTTAGGAGACATAGTCTTTATGATAATAGATTTACTATGCATAATAACTTGAAGATTTTAAGACTTATCTAAAGATGTTTTAAAATATAATCATATGGTGCATTTTTGTTTAAATCTCACAATTTTATTTTTCTTAACAAAAGTGCTAAGAATACTGATTTTCTGAGGGTATTCATCTAAAGAAAAAAAGAGAAAAAGAATCTACCTTTTTGGAAATTTCCAAGATGTGACCTATCAGTGGTGAAGGAGAATGTTTTTTGTTAGTCAAGATAAAGCTTAGACTCTGACTCCTCACTCAGTGTATAAAAGCTCTAGGGCAAAGTTTTCCTCTTGGGCAAGTTCCTGTCAAGTAGGAATAATAGTGCTGTTTCCCTCATAGGAATCTAAGATAATAAGACAATAAAGTGAGCTTGACACACAATAACTGCAAGGGAAATGAAGGCCCTACCACTATTTCTGGCAATTGGTAAGAGCATATGGGTGAAGGAGAAAGGTCTGGAAGGAGAAAACAAAGGAGTTTTAACTGAAATTTTCACATTTTGACATCATGTAGGCTGAAGTGTTGTGTCTGAGGTTGCTGAACTGATAATGGAAGAAAAATGAGGAACTCTTTCAGCTTCATCCTGCCTATCCTTCACATAAGCCATGCATGAATTGCTTGCATTATAAATACTCTTTACAGTCCAGGCGGCCAGAAAATGTGGGTGTTGGGTGGTCTCTCCTGGAGGGGATCCCAAGCTTTCCCTGCCCTTTCCCCAGTGAAGAGGGGAGCAGGGAGGGTAAATCCTGGCTTCCGGTTCTCTACTGAATCTTTTCTTGATCTGGAGGCTAGCTCTAGCCGGCATGGGGTCTGGGGAGACCCCAGGTCGAAGGCCTTCTCCCTAGTTTGGGGGTGCTGGGAGCCTTGGTAGACCCTTAGCTGTCCCCTCTCCTGCTCCCCGGCCTCCAGGCCTTCCCTGGGAGCCAGCCCAGGCAATCAGAAAAGGTGGGTCCAAATTGGGGGGTGGTGAGAGCTGCTCATTTTTACTAAGGCAGTCTCTGGCAATTTCTTACCAGTCTACGTGTTCAAAACCGCGTGGGGGAATATATTAATAATATATCCTACCCTTTAGTTATGTTTTATATACTGTCCATCTGGTGTTCTGCATTTTCGCACACCCCTGTAAAGCAAATTTTCACTCCTTAACTCTATCACCCCCAAGCATCAGTACCCCCCATTTACCCTGTTTAACTTCAGTACTGCATGGTCCTAATCACACACCAAAGTGGTGCACTGGACTTAACGACCCCCAACTATTTCAAAAGACATAAAATGGACACGTATGGCTTTTGAATATTTTATGTCTATTTTCTTTGACAGCTATAACTCTTACTAAATATTCTCTTATACAGTCAAGATTTTCCCCACTTTTTATCTTTTCTTCTCTCTGTGAGCTGTTCAATGAGGAAATTTTGGTGAAAGAGTCATCAGTTTAATGCTAATGTTTAACCATGTAATGGGGATTTTTGGACTTGTTCTTGCAGCCCCCATATGGGCCTATAATGCCATGTGGCATTGTTCCTTTTTGCATAGGCACATTAAAATGGAAAAATACTATACATACAAATAAGTTCTTATCTAATAGCGGTAGGAACACAGAAATCTTGTAGAGCAATGGGTCCTTACACCCTGAACATTGACATAATGACCTGGCACAGACCTCAGAAGAATGGGCATTCTCCATTCACCCCTGAACCAGGGAAGCTAACTATGAAACATCCAAGGTCATTTATAACATTATTTGGAAGCAATTCTCTCCCAGAGAAGACCCTACCGCTCCTCTGACATTGACCTGCTCAAAAGAAACTTCCCTCAACACTAAGAAGACTTGACAACAACGACCTGCTTACAGGACAGGGCTCTCTGCATTGCCCTTTTATTGTGAGGTGAAACTAGAGGATGCTCTACACCAGGGGTCTCAAACTCAATTTACCTGGAGGCCGCAGGAGGCAAAGTCAGGGTGAGGCAGGGCCGCATAAGGGATTTTGCTTACCGAATATTCGCAATAAAAATTGCATTAGTAAGAAAAAAATAGCAAAAAATCGCATTAAACATTTGCATACCCCGAACGAAACTGCTCGGGGTATACGAATGTTTAATGCGATTTTTCTTACTAATGTGATTTTTATTGCGACTGTTCAGTAAGCGAATAATTGCGAATACTGCGATATTTTAAGGCAGGCCGCAGGCCACAAAATGTTGTACAGAGGACTGCAAATGGCCCGTGGGCTGCGAGTTTGAGACACCTGCTCTACACCATCCTGACTTCAATTTAGGATATGCAGATTTCAGGATCTTTAATACAGAAACATGATACCAACAACAGAGACTGTGAAAAATAAAAGTGTATTGGCACTACAGACAATGACTTGGATTGGACAAACTTGTTTGCCTGGAGTCTAGAGTTGGTCTTCTGTCAGGAAACTTCAGGGGTAGGGTCTCCTTGTATTTAGGCCAAGGATTTTCCTTTCCATGTCCCTCATATTTTGGTGGGCCTATGCAAACAAAAACTGCAACTCTAACACCGTTTTTATGGTGCTTCTTTGACTAATCCTTAAAAAAAAAAACTTAAACTTTTGAGGTTAACTTAAACTAATAAGCATGTGCAAGGAAATGTAAGAAAATACTATGACTTCAATGTTTAAGGAGTTACATAAGTTTTATGGCCTTAGATTGCTTTGTGTACTGCTAAGAAATGTTATAATGTACTACAATCTGGAGACTTGAGGGACAAAGTAATTGTACATGGGTCTATTTTATTTTTCTTGATGTTCTTTGGCTGAAAGTTCAAAATTAAGGTATCAGCAATGGGACTACTGAGAATTCTGTTTATGGGTGATTATCCTTCCACTTGTAACTTTACCTTTTCCTCTTTCTTTGCATCTTTGTTCTCATAATTAAAAATAAATTTATTAAAAAAACGCATCTTTAGACATTATATTAAATTCACATATGCCTGTCTTATAAAATAGAAGTATAACCATTAACACACATAACTAAAGTTTTTCCTCCCCTTTTCTCTCTACTGCTCTTCCTTTTATACTCTCATCTGACATCTAAATCTAGCTAACTAAATCTTGTTAACATTAGACCTGTGCCAATTTTTATATTTATCTCTATGACAGGTGCAATATTTTACTCTGAAGGTAATGGCCTCATTGAACATCTAGAAAGAAAATGCACCATTTCCTTCATATCTATGATCTATTTATTTGTACACAATTTAACCCTTCCAATGTGTTCTGAGTGCTGTTTATTTTATTTTTTAAATATCTTTATTTAAGTGCCATGATTACAAACATGTTTATATTTGGGTTTCAGTTGTAAAAAGAAAACCCCTTTTCACCAGTGCAACATTCCCACCACTAATGGACCCCATTCCACAACCCCCCCCCCCACCCCCCCCTGTGTTCTACATCTCTAACTCACTACCATTGTTATGACAGTTGGTAGTGTGTTATTTTCCTAACTACACTCACCACTCTTGGTGGTGAGCTTTGTATCGTGGCCTGGCCCTTTCAGCCTCATCTCTAACATCTCTGGGTATTATTACAATAATGTCTTTTATTTTTCTTAAAACCCATAGTTGAGGGGCCAAAATTTTTTTTTTAAAAAATTAAAAAAAAAAACACCATGGACAAGTAAATTATTCTCTATCTATCTCTCTTTCTCTGACTTATTTCACTCAGCATAATAGTTTCTATGTCCATCATGTATAGGACAATTTCATGACTCCATCTCTCCTGAAGGCTGCATAATATTTCATTGTGTATATGTACCACTGTTTCTTTAGCTGTGAAGAGCATATTGGTTGTTTCCAGAGTCTGGCTATTGTAAATAGTGCTGCAATGAATACAGGTGTGCAGAAAGCATTTTTGTATTGTGTTTTTATGCTGCTTATTTACATTTGACTTGCACTTTAGACCTTAGTATCCAGAACTTACCACTAAATCAAACTTACCACTGAACTTGACATTGTTAGAAAAACTAAAACATTTCAATGTACTCAGAAGAATGTTTTTATGTGTCCTTGCAACAGGAAGCCCAGCTTTAACTTAGTATAAATTTGACCTTGGATCCAAGAGCACACTTACCTGTGCAAGTGGGTTAGCCTCTTGTAGTTCTTTTACGGAACTCTCTGGTCGGGCTTTCATTTGTTCATAGCAATTTTCATCCATTGTTTCTTTGGAGATTAGAAAACAATAATTTGCCATGGAAAAATTAAAATTCTGATCCAAATTAAAATACTTTCTCTTTTTAGTTTTTATGATAATATCATTATTTAATAAGATGTTCAGGGGCCAGAACAGTGGTGTGAGTAATAGGGCTTTTGCTTTGCACTTGCTAACCTAGAACAGACCGAGGCTCAACTCCAAGGTATCCCAAATGGTCCCCCAAGCTAGGAGTGATTTCTGAGTGCATAGTCAGGAGTCACCCATGAGCATCACTGGGTTTGGTCCAAAAAGCAAATAAAATAAAATAAAATAAAATAAATATTCAAACACTATGAGGCCAGAACAATAGCATAGCACATAGCATAGCATTTGACTTAATTTTGACCAAATCTACCCCAAACCTGGCATCCCATATGGTCCCTGAGTCTGCCACAAGTGATTTCTGAGTACAGAGCCAAGAGACCTGAGGCCACTGGGCATGGCAAAAAAAATTTTTTAAATATATTCAAACACCAGTCCATCCCCTATGTGACATCCTTTAATTTGTGTCCCCAATTTCCCATCTACCTCCATAGCCTGACCCCATGGAGATACATATAAATTGACTTCATATTACTTGCTTCAACACAAAGGCAAATGAAATTATCAAAACTTAGATCAGCACAGGTCAATTTGAAATGACTATACTACCTCTCTATTCCTTGAAGAGTATATTTCTAAAAATTAGTTTCTGATTTCCCAGAGCACAGTGGTGAGAGAACAATTTAGAATGAAAGGGAAAGATTATCAATAAGTTCTTGAATTCTATATAATTATATTATTTTAACTGTAGAAGTCCATATTGTCTTGATATGTGGAGATTCAGACAAATTTAGTTAATAACTAGAATCTGTGTTCAAGCCATTGTCTTAAGTCTGTTAAGAAATGCCTGTGGTATAATATGGTGCGCTAGGGGTTTATTACCTCATGACTTTTTTTTTCTTACAGAACTCTAAAATTAGGGAAGGTTCTATTTTTTGAGGAATTTGAGGGTGATTTTTAGGCTGTAATTTAGATAACTTTTTCAATAGGAGACCTAAATCCTCCACCTAGATCCCAGGATATTCTCAGCAAAGTACAAGTAAAAATAAGATAAATGGGGGACCACAGTATGAGACTAGTAGGACATGAGGTTACAGAAATGAAGAAAGGTCAGAGGCAGACCACAGTTGGAAAAAGTTTGATCAATACTTATTTAGATGTTCAGTGTAAGAAGGGATGAAAGGAGTAGCATAGCAATTGCTAATAAGAACAAAAAATATGATCAATCAGTAATTTATTTAATCTCTTTTCCCACTTTGTGTCAATCTAGACCAGGGGTCCTCAAACTTTTTAAACAGGGGACCAGTTCACTGTCCCTCAGACCATTGGAGGGTCTGACTATAGTAAAAACAAAACTTATGAACGAATTCTTATGCACACTGCATATATCTTATTTTGCAATGAAGAAACAAAACAGATACAAATACAATATGTGGCCATGGACCATAGTTTGAGGACCACTGATCTAGACCTATATTTTATATTTTACAAAGGTCAATTTTAAACAAGGTCATCCAAAGAAACTGTTCATTGTTCCAATTAGTTACTGTAGATTTGCATTTGTATACAGAGCACAAAGTGCTTCTTCCCTGGACTATTTTCTAGAAATAGGAAATATATCTAGAAATAGCTTCCTTTCATATATTCTTTGTGTCAACAATCATTATAATAATAATAATCTTCCTATATTCTCTTTAAGACAAAAGTGAAATTTTATGACTAGAAAAACAGAATTCTAAGTTATAGCAAATGTTTAAATACATTTTATAATAGGTAGCTTTGAAAAATGTTAAATAAGATAATAAATAGAGTTAGATTTATTTTATAGTTGGATTTAGCTACTACTAGGATATTTAAATGTTGGTGTAACAAATCAGCAACTTCAAATTATTTGTTGAATTATAGGGAAAGTTATTACTTTCTGGGCAAATTTAATTTCAGGATATAAACAAACTTACCTGGTATCACATTATCTAAGTTACCATATATTGGATTGTCTTCAATGTAATTCTCATCCTCCCTAAAATAATAAAAAAAATCTTAATTTATAATCCACTATACACATATCTCAGTAATTAAATTCAATATTGGTTTGTTATTGCTACAGTACATAATTGTAAAATCTTTATACTGGGGTTCATTAACCTTCAAAAAAAAGTCTTATGAGGAACCAGAACAATAGGGCATGTAGTATATGCTTCATATCTGGTCAAAGGTACAAATACACTTTAATTTTAGGTATTAGGTTTTTTTGGGGGTGTCATGCCTGTTTGACAATCAGGGGTTACTCCTGGATATGTGCTCAGAAATCACTCCTGACTTGGGGGGATCTTTTGGGATGCCAGGAGATAGAACCACTGTTCATCCTAGGCTAGCATTTGCGAAGCAGACACCTTACTGCTCCAGCCCCTAGGTTTTAATTTTATTTTTATTAAAAAGACATACTTTAATACTTGGCACCACATGGTTCTCCAAGTATTGCTTCTATACCCTGGAGGTATCCCAAATATAACCAGGTTTGGTTCTAGAGGCCCCTAAAACCATAGGGTTGGTCCCAGTTCTTCAAGACTTTAGAAGCACAATATCCACAGACTCGTATATACTCTCCAGGATGAGCCCCTGACCCCTTGAACATGTACACATTAACACACACACACACACACACACAAAGTTTTATATGATGCATAGATGTAGTTTTTCAATTCCCGTTACATTATATAATTCCCATTAAAGAATTTGCAGCATAGCAAATTGTCCAAAGACATACAGATACTAGCTAGCAAAACCGAGTGCTGTTATACAAAACTGGCCTTAAAATCCTGCAATTTCTTCGGATGTTCTATTATATTTCCTTAGAGCCTTGTCTGGGGTCTGATTTATCCTATGAGGATTACAGAAGGCACCCTACCATTCTGACCACACAGTGGCGATGACCCTGGTATCCAGTTTGACAATGGCAGGCTGAGAACAAAGGGATGTATCAGGCAGTGAAAATGGCATTTCATAAAACACCGCCAACTGCTTTAGTTTAAAGATTACATACCACTGAGAGTCAAAGGAATTGTGTCAAAAGGGAAAAAGAACTCTTATCTCAGCATAGAACACCTATGTTACTCCCCAGACTTCTGACAGAACATACATTATATGTAAATAATAACTAGATATCTTCTAAAAAAACACAGATTAAATAATATCTCTAGGAAATGGTTTGAAAAGACCAGATATTGGCAGGAATTTTACTTCTCTTATAACAAGTAAAATCATCCCCAAACTTTCTTTACAGTGGTAATTCTATATAGTTTAGAATTGCGATGCGGAGTAGTACCTACTCCTGGTTTTTCTCTGGCTATGCAGCAGATATCATAGCAAACAGTGAAGAATTTTTAATAAGACAATCCATCCATTTCCTAGCCCATAGATAACAGATACAACCTGTAAAAGATAAATCATGTCCAAAAAATGAACATCATTTCATTCCCTATGAATGAAAATAAGATGTGATTTATAATGCAGTGCCCTGTGTCTACAGGCAGGTCTCAAATGATTAATCACTGCAAATAAACTATTATTCAGGAGCAGTTTCATAACCAATGAGTTAAAATATACTTTTATCACTTAGCAATGCCAACTAGCTCTAGTCTATTGAAAATATCTAATGAACTGTAAGCATCAATGCTTGGTATTATTCTGTGCAGGAGATTAATTACTATTAAAATATATTAGTTAATAAACCCGTATCCCAGAGTTTGTCACATCTCTGAGATTTGAGCCCAATCAGATTCTCCTTTTTTTTTAGTAAAACAAGGTAATTATTTTTTTAAACCATATTTTTTAAATATAATTTTTATTTTGATCATAGTGGCTCACATATTGTTGACAATAATATTACAGGTTCACATTTACATAAAATCAGGGGGGCGAACCTCCGTGTTCGTCCTACCTCCCATATCCTCCTCCCTCACCCCGGGGCTGTGAGAAATTGTGGTCCCCTCTGTACCTAGCTTACTACTTAGTAGTCTTGGTCTTGGTCCCTCCCTTATTTCCCCCTCTAACTAGGAGGCAGGACTAGATAGTTCAAGTTATATGGTTTTATTTGAAGAAGAGAAAAGTAATAAACTGGGGTAAAAGTTTAATATGCCGAAAATGGGCGGAATCCTTCTAGAGGCTCTCATCGTCAGTTTGAGAGACGAAGGAGAAAAAGAAGGTGAAACACCCCAACAGTACAAAAAGAAGAGTCAAATATCCAGTGAGCATTCCAGTGATAACGATAGGCACCACAAAAAAAAGCCATGGTCTAAGCAAGGTAGTTTTTATAGAAAGAAAGCACACGTTCAAAAGGGAACATGGGCTTAAGCTTTTTCTTTAGATTCCTCATTTGCTTAACTTGCTTGAAATGGTCCTTTAATTGATAAATACAATTACTTACACTGCAAAAATTTAAATATTAATTGTAGCTTTTGCTAGTTTCAAAATGTTCTACTAGCACTTGTATTATTGCCATTTTTAAAATTGTTTTAAATTATATTTTATTATTTCAATGTAAGTCTTTTAAAAATAACTTGGGTACCCTATTATTTACAAATGTAAATAATAAATTTATTTAAATAAAATTTATTTTTAAATAAATAAATTTATATAAATAAATGTAAATAAGTGAATTCAACATTAAACTATTGTTATTTCTGCCTCAATGACTTATAAATAAATCCCGAGTTTCAATTTTATTATTTATAAGACAGGATATTAAGCTATTTAATATCTACTGTTCTTTTCAGTTCCCAAAGGTCAAATCATAAATTTAGTCTTCATATATCTAATTAAAAGTAAAGGACTTTTTTTAAAAAACTAATTTAAGGATCAAAAATTAAGAAAAAAGCAAACTAAGATGTCTATCAGAAGTTGGTTTGGGTATTAACTTGCTTAATAATGTGTTGATATAGCTTCACTCATATATATCTTGTCTACATGGTCTATCAATGCTATATAAATCTATGAAAAGATTAAAATTATTTGTGAAATAAATGTAGATAAAGGACAATTTCACTGAATTTACTTTGAAGTTTGTCTATGGTTCAACAAAGAAAAAGGAACTCTAATTATGGAGGAGAAAACCCAAAGGAGTGACCCTGAGTCGTAAGAAGCAGATGTCTCATGAAATAAATATCCAAGGACAGATGAGTAGTTATGAAAATGTGATCATGAAACCTCTGAGTTGTGGCTTTCTCTTTTACCTATCTGTAGTCCTCCTCCGATATAAAATAGCTCCGAGAGCGTAACTTCAACTTAGTCCCTTTAAATTGCCATGTGGCAGGTCCTTTATTAACCATAGATTTCTAATGAACTCAAAAAGTTTAGAATTACCCAAGTCTGTTGTTAATCTGGGACAAACGCAGCAGGCTATTCAGAAAATGCTGTTTTTCCTCCCCCAAATAGAACTACGTCCAACAAAATCCAACCTGGTAGTTGGGTCTTAGTGAAAATAATAAGGTCTGACTTCCCATCAGATCAACCATTACGATTCTAATTGTGTTTCTCTTTTCACACTTTCAGACTGACAACTTCAAAATCCCAGCCAATTCATTGCCTTAACCCAAGCCAAGAGATGGAATTTGAAGGAGTTACTTCTTTTATTTTGTCTTGAGTTTTGGTCCATGCCTGGCAGTAATCAGAGGTTACTTCTGGGTCTGGATTCAAAATTTACTTCTGGTGAGTTTGGGGGGCCATCTGGGATGCCAGAGATCGAAACCAACTAAGTTGCTTGCAAGGCAAATGCAAGGCAAATGTGCTATCCCTGTGGAACCCTGAAGGAGTTACCATATTTTTTGTACCACAAGATGCACTTCTCTCCCCCAAAAGATGCATCTTATGGAGCAAATACTGCCTGGAGCTGAAGCCTGAGTGCAGGGAGGAGAGCATCTAAAAATATTTGTCCTATGGTCAGGGGCATGTTATAGAGAGAAAAATATGGTACTTCTCTTAAGATAAATTATTTTCCTGGTGCTACTGCAGGTCTAGAGAAGACAGGACTCCCTACAGAAAGAAGTTGGAACAAATGCCAGGAAAGGAATATCAAAGAAGAATATCAACTGACCCTATCTATTTGCTTTGGCAAACTCTTTAGCAACAGGTCTCTTGCCAAGATTCCACATGGGGCAGGTTGGGAAAACCCTATAAAGTCAACTTAGAACAATAGAAGTGAGCAAATATGTTGCCTAGGAGCACAGTGCTGGTGCATGTGACAATCCTGTCGATTGAATCCATGATGATTTACTTGCAAGGTTGGTGTTCTTCATGTCACCAAGCCAGCAATTCCCTCTGACTCCTGTTGGGACTGTTTTGAAGCTCTTATTAGGAAAGGTGTTTTGCCAAAGTTAGAGGAAAAAGAGACTAGGAAGAAGAGACAGCATGAGTTCTAAAATGATAGGATGTAGCACTGGCACAAAAGTGGTGTGACAAAAATTATAGCCAAGAATCAAATATGGGGAACCTGAGAGTTCTTTTAAAGCTATAAATACTTAGGAAGGAATCTACTAGACTTGAAATCACACAAGGTAGAGCTTGGTTTGTGTTTCTTTGTACAGTACAACAAATGGAAGATTGAGGACACAGGGCTACTTTGGGTACAAGAGGGGCAGTAGTCACACTGAGGACCTCAGGTGGATATCCAATTGAATGTCTGTGCAGGGAGCACAGCTGCTCATGAGATAGATCAAAGGATCTTCAATCCTGAACTAGAGGTGAAAGGGTCTCTGAAATTCAGACAAGGTCTGTTTCAGTGTATTTAACAGAAGGCACCGAAAGGGGGTCTCTAACCTAGAAATAAAAAAATAATGTCAAGACAGAAAAAGACTAGCTAAGAGATTATTTTTTTTTATCATGAAAGTAACTTTCTGTGCCATGTCTGACTAGAACATTCAAAAGTATCTGAGACTTGACACGTTTTAGGAAAACTGAAGAGTTATAATATGCAAATTAAAAATGTTGAACTTTTCTTTCCTACTTTTTTTTGCCTCCACCCCCTTTCTTTCCTAGTTTTAGGAGTGAATGAATTCAAACTAGGTAAAATTTCCTTAACTAGGATTTTATTTCGATAAAGCCAGGATATTTTTATTGGCAATCTTTTGTGGATGAATTACTATAATTGGTATGTTTATGAATTACTATAATTGGTATGATAAAAATAAAGTTTGTTAATGTGCATTTTCCAAAGATGATAAAGCTAGTCATTGCAAGAATTTAAATATGTAATTATATACATGAGTATATAATATATTAAAATATATGACAGTATAGTATTTCCTATATTATCCTTCTAACAGATCAAAACAAAACAATTGTAGAGTAGTATGTTTTAAAGGAAATCTCAAGAATCTAGGAGAACATAGTCAATAGTAGATAGTGCATATCAGACTTTCTATTAGAGCTATTGCACTTTTTTTTATTAAAGTGGTTCATAATAACATGCTGGCTCAAAAGGCAGAGATTTGTGGAAACAGAAAGATAAGATCAGAAGAGCAAAGTTCTCTTCTTCACCTCACTTAGCCAAGCTAAATCAATTTTGAGCAGGGTATAGAAGAAAGTGTTTGGGGACAGTGTGTGAGAAATCTGCTTCCTTTTGTTGTAGCATCAACCATCTATTCTAAAAATTGAAGAGGCACAAGTTTATCTTCCCCTAAGAACATTGTCTTCATTTTCATTTGCTCTCTTAACATTTATTTTAGTGGCTGGAGACAGTTTTACTATTTAGTTGTTTACATCCTATTTCAGGTTGTTCCTCTCTCTGAGTTGACTCCCTCCCCAGAGTCTTTGTGTCCCCCAAGGGTAGTTTTGAGTCCTAAGCTATAAATAGACAAGACAGGCTGTTGAAAAACATACCTAAATTTGAATTAACTTGAATTAATGAATGAACATGCCAACTAATTTTATAGATAAAATCTTCACTATATTGTCTAATTTTGTCTAAATTTATATTTATCATAAGGACCAAGGCAGTAGTACGGTAGACAAGGTGCTTGCCGTGGATGCAGCCAATCAGGTTCCTTCCTTGGCGCCACAAATAGTCCCAAATTCAACCAAAAATGATCCATAAGAGCAGAGCCAGGAACACCTCTGTGTATGACCCAAAAATCAAATATTCTTATATCACAATAGACTATAAATTGTTATATTCTTAGGGAAAGGCTCTCTCTTCCTCCTCTTATCTTTATTATCTAACTTCATTCTTATTTTCTGACCTGAAATATCTATTGAATGAGTAAATAATACAAAGAATCGGTCTCTTTTATGCATTTCCCCTATTGCAAAGAGTTTGCTTGTTTTGAGATGATTATTTCACTGATTTTCCTTTTATGATGCTTCCTGTTTTAACCTAAAACCCACCAACCTACCAAAACATGGTCAAAGCCCAAGACCCTCAATCTAACTTGCCTTTCCAATAACAAATAGTAAACTAATCACCAAAGGAAGTAGCCTTTATCTGATCATTTAAATTTTTATCATCATATAGTTTTAAAACCAAATTAACAAATATTTGTATCTGTGTGTAGGTGTTTTATTGGGCCATACAGGCAGTGCTCAGGGATGACTCCTGGCTCTTCATTCAGGATTATGCCAAGAAGGGCTTTGTACTATGATATGTAGTCCCAGGATGGAACAAAGGTTGTCCTTAAGCAAGTCAAGCACCCTACCTGTTCTATCACTCAGTTGGCAAATTTTCGATCTCCATTAACTTTATCTAAAAATTTACATTATCTTAGAAATTAGCCAATGTAAGAAACAATTAAAAAATAAAAAATTTTTATTGTGTGTGGGTTCACCTGAAAGCCAGGTCCTGAATCTGCCAAAAATCTTCATTTTCACATGAAGAATTTTTTTAAAGACCTTTAAAAATAAAAACAAGCTTATAATTGTATCCCACCCTATAAGAAAAACACTGCTTTAAAAAAGACATTTTAGCCTTGCAATCTACCATTCATAAAGGTCTTAAAGAGGCCTCTAAGAAATTATTAATATTTATATTTTTAATAGTAAAAGAAAAATTTGAAGCCTAATGACACATTTGGATCAGAACATGCTATCCAATAAAATAAAGCTTTTTTACTCTGACTATGCTATGAGCCCCTTTTTCTTTGAAAAGGTGCCAACTATAATACTGTCTCTATGGCTTATTCAGTGAGCATTAAAAGTAATAAGCTATATTTACAACTGTACATTATTGTTAGAACTTTATATATATTTATTGATTGACATTGTTCTTTAAAACAGCATACTTCAAAGTACTCTTGGCTATGTGTGCACAAATACTTTATAAGATATTGTTTATTGCTTTCTGCCTTAGTTTCTCAAGAGCTGTATAATTAAGTTAGTTTATAATTAGACATTCCTAAGTAGGATATGATTCATAACCCAGAAATCATATCATTTAAAAAACTAATGTGACTTCTGGAGCTGGAGCAATGGTAATGCAAATAGATCATTGCTTTGCACTTGGCTAATATAGATTCTATCCCTAGCAACCATATGGCTCCCAAAATCATCCCCCAATGATAGCCAAGAGAAATCCCTGAGACTGCCAAACAAAAATAAATAAATATTTATATAACTACATATCAGCATATGATATAAATACATACAATGTCTATAAGTATCAATTTATAGTTTCATTTTGTCCTTCACCAACACATTTATTGAATCAGAAAAATCAAATAAGGCAAAATATAATTTTCTAGTTTTGAATCTTCAGATGGGAATAAAAGTAGATACATTTCACATTATTTTTTATCTCTATTTTTTGTTGTATTGTTTTGGGGGGATCCACAGCCTACAGTGCTTAAGGTTTATGCCTGGTTCTGCATTCAGAAATTATTTCTGGGGAACTCTGGGGCCATATGGGGTGCTGGAGATTAAACCCAGGTTGGCATATGCAAAGAAAGTGACCTGATCACTGTACTATTGCTCTGCACCCCATTCATTTAATAATTAACCTAAACAAAATATGAAGTCAAACCAACAAGCAATAACAAAAAGTTTTGTTACTTTCTTTATTCCTTGATATTCAAAATACAGTTTCTACATACCTGGGAATGTAATCATTGTAGTATGTGTTTGTTTTATCTGAAAGATATTAAAAAATAGACAAATTGAAAAACATTTGTATATTCATTGGTAAAATTTCAAGACAGTACTCTGCATCACTTCAGCACCATTTTTGAATGATAAAGATCTCTAATTTAGGGAATCACACTCTGGTTATTTCGGTACACACACAACTCAGTTAGGTGGTGAAGTAGAGCCCAATATGTGATCTTTCTATATGAGCGAAACCCCATATGAAATATTTGGAACTCTCGACTTGCTTCTCTGTTTCTACTCAGCTTCAAGGCAGGGCTGGATTTATTTATAGGTGTTTGTGTTTATGGACTATATCATACTTCTGTTTCTTTCTGACAAATTTCCTTTTTTGTTTTGTTTTGTTTTGAGTGCTGGTTTGAATAGACTTTTATGTGTTACCCTACTCCCTCCCTCACAATTCTCTGAAAGGCAGTATGTGTTTTTAATATATATTCTGACATTTTATAAAATGTGAACAATGACATAAAAATTACGTTCAGAAAATTGTTCTGGCTGTGTTTGCCTTTTGTCCATATAGCCATATAGAACTAAAAAGAAATGAGGGTCTCTAAAAAGGAGTTGTGTGTAAACAACACATTAGACTGAGTTCTAAAAGAGACTCTGTTCTGCAGAATAAAGGCTGAATCATGGATAAGGCCATACAGCCTTGAAAAATGCATGTGCCAATTCACAGTTGGTTGTATGTCATGTTTCTAAGGTAAATATAAGGAACTGTTTTAGCTCAAATTAAAAATATATATTCAAACTTGAACAAAATTAGCCATAAAACATTTTAGGGAAAACAATAGACTCATAATAAATTATTACAAATAATTCCTAATAATATTAATTATTATTTATTTTATCAATATAAATGTTATTGATAATATCTAAATAATAAAATAATAATAATAATTCATAAAGGAAATTGTTAAGAAAATTTAGGGGGCGGAGTTTTATTACCAAGATCAATATTATAAGGTAAAATAATATGCATACTACCCCTTCCATAACAATATTGCAAACCACAGTTCTAAAAGGAAAATAAAGGAAGAGAGAGAAGAAAAATATCTACCAGAGAGACAACCAAAGGAGGGCAAAGGGGAGGGAAGGAGAGAAACTGAGGACATTGTTGGCAGAAAATGTACACTGGTGAAGGGTATTAAACATTGTATGACTGAAACCCAATCATGAACAATTTTGTAAATGTGAAAAAATCTACATTATGGACAACCTTTAAATCCTTGTGTTTAAATAAAGTAATTAAAAATTAACATTATTAAAATATTCAGTAGTCATCAATAAGTTTTCTCAGATGTTTAACTGACTAGACATATATGACAGTTTTAGATTTTTATTATTTTAATTAGTTAAGTATTGGATAAAGTGTCAAAGTCTTATAAAAGCTCTTTATATAAAAATAAATTTTAGTAGTATGAACATTTAAGATAATGAGAAAAATAGTGACCAAAGCTAATTTTTTATTTATCTTTATGAAATTAGTATGTCATATGTTTGGATATGTTTAGATGAATTCTGTGGGAAGCCAAATAGAAGTATTTTTAGAGAACATATATAAATCAGCTATAGTGTCAAAAATGCTCAATGTAGTCTATTTAGAATTAACAGATATAGCCTTCTTTTAGGCCATAGGTTATGTTCTACAATTAATTATGTATTAAATGCAGGGTTTTTTTTTAATCTACTTGAATTATAACACTGGGGAATATGAAGAAATTACATTAAGAAATATAAATAATATCAACTAGCATGAGAAAAAAATGTTACTATATACCTGAAAATATAACTGGAAAATCTAAAGAACATGTTGGTTTCCTTTTATGTAAATTATACACTTGTATTAGGGTAATTAATTATTCAAATTTGTCTGGAATTAAAATTCATATGCAAGAATTTAGTCAGTCTAATATATCATGGAAGTACAGAATTACAAATCAGAAGATCTATGGGTTCGAATATCTGTTCTTCAAAGCATTTGGCATGATACAACATTAAAGTTATTTAAAACTCAGACTCTTGTTTAGAGAGGTTAATAATTATTATACTATGAACTTCACTCATTTTTGAGATATAAGAAAAACAATACACAATATGGTAATAATATCCAGAGACAACAGAGATAAGGAACAGGAAGCCCAGGCCTGTTAGGAAGCTTTTCACAAAGAGCTTTAACGTGGAGTTAATTAGAGAAGGGTTAGTATCATGATAGTTGGAACTGATCACTTTGGACAAGAACTGAGTATTGAAAGGGGAGAAAGTGACATGCAAGTTACCTCTCCATTAACAAAGTGAAAAACCACAGTGTCACAAAGGAGAAAGAAAGAGAGAGACAGTAAGAGAGAGAAGCAAATTTTTTGCCCTAGAGACAGGGGGTGGGAGAGAAATGAGAGACATTGGTGGATGGAAGGGTGCACTGGTGAAGGGAGGTGGAAATCCTATTACTGAAACTCAAAAATGAACAGTATTGTATCCACAGTGCTCAAATAAAGTGAATAATTAAAAAATAAGTCTTGTATTATGGAATAGATTGCAATTACCAATGTTATACATTGAATAATATATCATAAGCAAGTCACAATTCATTTGTGTTGATTTGAATTGACAAGTTTCTTAATTGAATAAATTAGTTGCAAACAAACCGATAGCACAAAGATGTTATTTTAAATGTAAAACATTTATAAGTAAAACTGTATTGGGGAACCATATCGTTATTAAAGAAGGTAGGGCATTTGCCTTGCACACAACTAAACTGGATCCAATCCAATCCCCATCGTATGACCCCCAGAGTCCAGACCAGCATGATTCCAAGCACATAGAATAGATTAAGTCTTGAGCACAGCCAGCTGTGGCCAAAAACAAAACATAGCAAAAAAAGAATATACTGGAATAAAATCACCAAGTTACATCTTTGACAAGGTTATTAGTGGTTAAAATTTTAATTTAAATAAAAGATTAAACTTTATATAAGAAAAATAAATTTTAAATGTGGATATTATAAAAGGGGGAAGTTTGAGGGTTCAGTTTGTGAATGATACCAAACCTAATGTATAATTTTGTGTATCTGAGATATAATGTTATCATGCAGTTAGTTTATTTAAAAAAAAAAGTAATGGGTGGAACTGATCAAAAGCTTGGGAGGTACAACCTAAGGACATATTAACTAGTATTTGTTCTACCATTTAGGCCTATACAACTGTTTAAAAATGATGATATTATTTAAAGCCCCCTAATTATTCTAGTGATGACTAATAAATAAAATTGACATCATTTTAATTTTTGGTATAAAACCATTGCCTTTGCAAATGTTGCAAAAAGAGCTGGGTGAGTTCATCATCTTTCCTTTTATTCAGATACAAACATTTGTGGTCAAGTTCATGGTTCAAAGGATGTGAACAAACACTTGGTTTGTGTATGTGTGTGTTTCCTCTTTTGTTATTTATTTTTTCTTGAGCAAGAAACAATTGTTCATGCTTGGAACTTCATAATAACGTTTCTGTACATTTTCATGTAAAAATGTGCCATAATTTTTCTAATGAATAGGAGATATATGTAAAAGCTTTGATGTCTGAGCAAGAGATAGAACTTTTATCCTTCTTAAAACTAAGAAGAATGGCTAGAAAAAAAGAATATTTTGAGATATGCAAAGATTAATAATATAAAAAATCTAATGCAACCCTCCAGGAAAAAGTTATAAATGTAACCATTCTAAAGAACATATTTGTACAAAGAATTGCATAAAACATGAAATACTTGTTTTGGCTGAAAGGGGCAATTTCTAAAGCTTCTACCTAGCCGGGCTACAGAAAAGATGAAGGAGAAGCTTATCTGTTCTAACTGATTGAATTTGCAGATAGGGAGCTGTCACTGGCATAGATTGTCTTGTAGAAGCTATTAAACACACTAGCAAAACTTGTTCACTCTCTGCACACCAAGGTACAGCCAAATCTTGCAAGTTTCTTATTAACTACAAAGAACGGTAGCAACAGTAGAAACTTTATGCAAACATAAAATGACAAGAAATCCTTTACAAGGGCAATGTTCACAGATCAAGTGGCATAAAAACTGCCTGATATGAATCTCTTCTTATTTGTCTATGAGAAACAAAGCAGGGAAGAATAAATCATGGGAACTAGAAAGGAGGTAAACAGTTGGCACAGTTGAACCCAACTCATTGGGTATCTTTGGATGAGAAAGATAAGATAGTGTTCCTTGCTCATTGAAAATAGAAAGGGTGGTAGTTTTTACTAATACATGGGGAGCAGGGGATGGAATGAATTTGGGTTATTATAGAAATGACTTGGAGTGAAAGGGAGAGCTGAAAAGAACAAAGGCTTTGTGTGTGTGTGTGTGTGTGTGTGTGTGTGTGTGTGTGTGTGTGTGTATAAAACAATGAATTCTGCTCCAAGGCTAATTGCAGTTTTGGACATGAGTAAAGTACTAAACCTAGAGTTGTACATCACTGCCTGCAATTATTTTTAATAGTCTTATATTTAAAATTCATTCCATGAAAGCCTACAAAAAAACTCTTAGTAAAATCTGTATGTGACTTAAATAAATCTAGCGGTTATTTCTATAATTCAGGTTGTTTTTCAGATGTGTTAAATAATACAGAGATGAGCTTCAGGTAAGAAGGGGGCGGGGATAATACAGAGATGGGAACATGAAGTTAGATAGGAGCTGGAGAGGGTTTAGAGAATGTAGGGCTGATAACATTATCAAAAAGTCAAAAAAATTATATTCATTGAAATAAACATACATTAAATGGGATAAAATGTAGCCATAGTCCGTCCTTAATAAATATCTATAGAAAGAAGAAAACAAGCATCATTGCCTCCTGAAACAATTATGTTTGCAGAACCAGCGCTATACCAAGATAAATTCTTACAAATAGATAATTCCTAAAAAAACCCTTTTTTCTTCATCAAATTTTTCTCATTTGATTGATATGAAAATAGAAACTCAGCCAGAGTGCAAGCCCAGGGCTCAGGGGCTTACACCTTGAATGTGCAAAGCTTTATATACACAATGGAATATTATGTAGCTGTCAGGAGAAATGAAGTCATGAAATTTTCCTATACATGGATGTACACGGAATCTTTATGCTGAGTGAAATAAGTCAGAGAGAGAGAGAGAAAAATGCAGAATGGTCTCACTCATCTATGGGTTTTAAGAAAAATGAAAGACATTCTTGCAATAATAATTTTCAGACACAAAAGAGAAAAGAGCTGGAAGTTCCAGCTCACCTCAGGAAGCTCACCACAAAGAGTGATGAGTTTAGTTAGAGCAATAACTACATTTTGAACTGTCCTAATAATGAGAATGTATGAGGGAAATGGAGAGCCTGTTTAGAGTACAGGCGGGGGTCGGG
The DNA here is from genome assembly GCF_024139225.1 of Suncus etruscus. NCBI lineage: Eukaryota > Metazoa > Chordata > Mammalia > Eulipotyphla > Soricidae > Suncus > Suncus etruscus. Next base: position 89,632,248 of record NC_064860.1, on the reverse strand, counting down.
TGAAGAGGAGGGAGATTTGGGACATTGGTGATGGGAATGTTGCACTGGTGATGGGTGGTGTTCTTTACATGACTGAGACCCAAACACAATCATGTATGTAATCAAGGTGTTTAAATAAAATATTAAAAAAAAAAGATCTATTCCTGCCACTGCATGTACTCCTAGCACCCTCAAGTCCTCAGACAATCCCCAGCAATGCAAAATCCAAGCAGTACTATACTGATGGGTCCTAATATTGAATGATTTGACTCATGAATTGCTGGGATCTAGGTCCTCTCAACTTTGCTTGGGAAGCAACCTCACCCAATGAGAAAGAGAGAGAGAGAGAGAGAGAGAGAGAGAGAGAGAGAGAGAGAGAGAGAGAGAGAGAGAAAGAGAGAGAGAGAGAAAGAGAGAGAGAGAGAGAGCAAAAAGAAAAGTGAAAATCAAAGTGAGTAAAATTACTCATACAAGATCTTTTAAGTAAAATACTGAGACAAAAGTTTTAATTCATTTCAGGTCAACTTCAATAGTTATGATATTAAGGAGAACTGTCGGACTGAAATTGAAACTTAAAAATGCATCAAAAGTGTAATTTACTATCACTTGTGTTTAAAGAAATATTCTTCCCCTACTAATTTTAGCAATAGAATTATTTATAGTTTTATTGTTCAAAATTATCATTTATGTCATAAGCTGCCTAAGAAAGTACTATGGGAAAGAAAATAAATAAAACAATATAAAGTAAAAAAGACCTACTATTAAGTGTTGTCTTGTACTAGTGGTCAACTAATCTTTATAAGCAAATAATTCCCCTAAATAACTTGCACAGTAGGGAAAAATGATATAAATATGGAGAAATAAATTTCAATACAAACTTGGAAATACAAAAATGTATCTGGTCCTTGGCCCCATATAGATCTTCACTGGAAGATTACCCATGACATCAATGAAAGAGAGAAGCACTAGACAGATGATTATTCTTGTACTGTGCTCCCCATGATTTTAACTTGATGGTCTTCCATTCATCTTTTTTTCTAATCTAGGTGGTAAAATATTTTAGGTTCATAAAATATTGATTGAAAAATTAAACTATAACGTAAAGCAATTTTATTAAGTCCAGCGTTACTTGGTTCATTTTTATTCTATAAAGTAACATTTTTGGAAAATTTCTTACAAAAACATTTTTGGTATACTTCTGATTCATGCAACCAAGGAAGTATGTTTAAAAAGATACAAATTTTTAAATAGCTTCTGAAAATAATGCTAATGAGAAAGCATTTCTTGATTGAAATTGTATCTGTGGGCTGTGCATAGAAAGGATAAATTATAAATCCTAAAACATTGGAGCCACAATATAAAAGTAATATTTGATGGTAGAATCTGTTTTGAACATAGAATTAGAAAAACCGGACATTTATCCTTTGGGATTTCTTTTAAAGAGATATATCCTTCAGCAATACTATTATTTGCTAATATCTCTCATCTTTTTTCCTCAAGCCTGCATGATGTAATAAGGTATCATCAACATATAAGAAAATACTTCTAAAAGGAGCAAGGAATCTTTTGAGAATCTGGTTACTATACAAAATTAGCTTTCCAAAATTTTTCTTAGGAAGAAAAATACCTTTGCCATTCTTTATTTCTTTTTTTAGCTTTTCTCTCATCTGTAAAAAGTGTACTTACTATATTTTTATATTAATTTATTGTTACTTAAATGCCCCATTTCCATGATTTTTGGTTATAGCATATTAAAATATTTCTCATAAATAACATTAAATTTTTTTATCTGCCCATGTAATCAACATACATATATCTGTTGAATAACTACAGAGTACAAAAGATTGTGCCAGTTGATGAGCAAATCATTATTTCAACCATCTACCTGAAGGGGAAGCCATAGGATCTTAAGAGAATAGATCTGAGTGAAGTTAGTCAGAAGGAAAGAAAGTATATGTTGTCTCTTATAAGTAGTATATGAAGAAATATGGAAGGAGAATATCAAATGCCCAAAGACAACATAAACAAGATTGATCTGAAATAGAAAGTTTATAATACAGGAGAAGGGGTTGGGACTGGAGGAACAGAGGGGAAATGATCTAAGGAAGTAGACATTGTGGTGAGGGTGTAGTGTTGGAATGTTTCATAAATGAAAACCTACATAAACATTTTTGTAAGCCAGTGCCTAAAATAAAATTTTAAAAATCTTCTGTCCAATTTCTTGAAATGAATTACAGCAACTAATATAATTATTACAGCAAGTAATAGACCTTTTGATCTACCATTCTATTGTAAGTGTTTGGTAACAAAGCATGAATCATTCTATTGCCTTTTTAGTGCCTTTTTTTGTTTTCAACCAAGCTATCTTTACTTTAGAGACCCCAATTGATGGTGAAAAATTTGATTAGACTTAAGTGGAAACTTAAGAGATAGCTTTCAACTTTTTTATCATGCATCAGAGACAAACTCTATGACCATTCAGAATAAGCTACAGTTCATTGCTTTGTCAGGTGGAAGAGGAAAAATACATTGCAGCAGGATTTTTTTGATCATCTATGCAAAGGCAGATCAGAAAGCTAAATAAGACTGGAGTTATGTTTATATTAGTCATATGATCACATCCTTAAATTGAGAGGTGATTAAAAAGATCTCAAATATATCTCTACAAACAAAATTATCCAATTGGTTAACAACTCATAAAATTGTCATCCATTGCATAACTGGGGGGAACTTGACCTCTGTTCAAGCAAATGCCATGGGCTATTTAAAATTTTTTCTTACCTTCTCGATGTGACTTTACATAGTAGGAAACATTGAAGATCAATGATATCACCAGAGCTAGCCCTAGAAAAGCTAAAATTGCCCAGACGTAAAACTGGCATTCAGAATTTCCTGGAAATAGAAACAAAATACGTGTAATTCAATAGATTCTAAGCACTTTAATAAAATTGGAATAATTACAATTAAAACCAGTTGGACTTTAATTTATCTATATTGTCAAGGATATGGTTAAAGTGGTACCACATGTCAGAGAACCAGGGTTTGAACTTTATACTGGTACTGGATGTTTCCCACCCCAGTACCTCTGAATGTGGCCCTGGTGACACCCAGCATTGCCAGGTCCAGCCTAGAGACCTGGCAATGAAAAAAATAAACACAGAAAGAATATTACACATATTCATAATGAAGAACAAATTCTCTGCCAAGAAATTAATGTTAGTAGTTAAAAGCTTCTTATACATTTCACAGTGTGTATTGGAATCAAGTCCTATAGTAAATATGGAAAAATAAAGACATTTTTATTTTTAGTGCTGATAAAATTGAAGAAAATTTTACACTGGTTATGAAAATTAGAAAACTAATGACTTATTGAGTATAAATTTTTTAGCTCAAAATCAAGGACATTAGGTCAGAGAAACACTACAGGAAGTGATACTGGTTTGAATCCAGGTAGCATATATGTCTTCTCAGCATCTCTAGGAGTAATACTGAACATAGATTCAGTAATAGTGAACCCTTAGCATGGACAGAGAGGGGCCCAAACTCCCACTCCCCCTGAAAAAACAAGAATGTTCATACTTTTTATTATCATGAACTGATAATGCTTTTCATATTCTTTTAATCCCTATACTCATATCATTGGACTGTGATCAGACTAATTTTATGACTTATGGAAAACCACTTATTCTTATCAATTAATCTCTTCAGTTTATTAATATATACAATGTATTGAGATAAATAATTCAAGGGTCATAGTATTTCATTCTGTATATATGCCACATCTTCATAATCCATTCATCTACAAGTGGACACCTAGGTTGATTCCATGTCTTAGTTATTGTATTAAGTGCAGCAATGAGTATTGGAGTGCATATGTCTTTTGAACAAATGCTTAGCCCTGGTGGTGGATATCCCAAAGTGGATTTTCTGGGTCATATGGCAGCTCAACTCTAAGTTTGTTTAAGACTCTTTATAGTGTTTTCCACAAGGGTTGAATCAAACAACATTCCCATTAGCATAAGGTGACTATTCCTTTTTAACCGCATCCCCATCCAGCATCGATTATTCCTACTATTTTTCTACAAGACATACCTTTTTATTTTTATTTTTTCAAAGTCCTCTATAATTTTTGAATGAGCATACTAGGCATAAAACATTAAATATAAAATATACTTAGATGTGTATTTATGATTTTTACAGTTTTGTAATGTCTGGTTTCCTCTTCAGGAAATTCTATATTTAGCATAATCTTTAGTTTTTCTCTTTTTTAGAAACTTATAATTCCTATTTAACTTCTGTTTTCCAAGACTTTGTTTTTTTTCAAAGCATCATTTAAATTTTAAACGGGAAGATTTTTAGTTAGAAACTTGTTATTTTATTTCATGATATTATTGATATCTTTCATACCTTTATTGCCAACAATAAATGGTACCACTTGGATAATATAGAAGCTAAATGAAATGCAAATTTCAACTTAGATTTTTTAATGTACACATCCATGCATACACTTCCTCAAATACATACTTTATATTTCTCCTCGCCTAGTTATATTCCGTGTGAAATGTGGTTTCTACATACCCAACTATTTATTTGGTACACATGTTGTTTCTGATAATATTAGATACATAAATTGTTTAAAAAATGTTGTCCAACAAATAGAGTTTATTGATTGAATTTCTTCCACTTATACTGCTTTAGTATTTAAAATGGTTTAAAACTCATACAGTTTAAATTTACTATTTATTCTACTAAAATGCCAAAATCTTAGGAAGTCATTAATAATTTGATAACAGCTGGAAAAAATATTAATTTCTAACCACCTAATTTAACTGCCAGAGGCTAACAGTAGTAGGTTTAATTTTAAGACCTATGCCTTTCTTAAAGCCAAAAGTATTTGGCAGACATTGTATTTAAAATTCATAGTTACGTAAGTTTTGGAAGGAAATCCAGCTAAGCACATAAAATGTCTCTCTGTTGATATGTGTGAATTATACAAAAGTCTCTACTTAAACAATTAGTAGAAATACAGTTATATTATTTACAAATGTTTCTCCTTTAGGGAGGTCTGTAGTATAGATAAGTATATGAGTTTACAATAAATAGAATATCATCTTTTTTGATTGTTTCCATTTATTGATTTAGGAACTCTGTCAGAATAGTAACTATCTCTGCATTTCTTGAACATATATTTACTCTAGACACTTCAGAGAGTTCAGAGAGAAAGTTCTGATATTATAATCTTCATATATATATTTCTATAGTGAGTTTTTGGGGGCTGTGCTCCTGATTTAGTGCCAAGGTAGTCATATTCCTCATGACTTTTTAATACTATAGCATACCTTGTCACCCCGTTATACTCCATCAACTCATCAAAGGCATTGGAGTCATAGATAGGAGCACTGCAAGAAATTCTCAAATCTAGCTCCAAGTTTACAAGCAAATAAAATAATGTTTTTTCATGCATAATTTGAAAATTGTCTATTTTCAACGAGTGTTATGAGCAGAGGGATTTGGGGAAGACTATGATAAGAAGAATGACAAAAAAAAAAACAAAATAAGGAATTTGCAGTGTATATTGCTGCACAATAGAGGGGTGAGAAAAGTAGTAATAGCTGGAGAACTTTCTACAAATCACTGAACCTCACTAAACCAATTGTAAACTGGAATTCAAAGGCCAATCTCTATGATATCAAAATACCTTTTCTAATATATCATGATATTCATGATATACCAACATTTATGGAATTTAACTAAAGAAAACATGCACGTGGAAGAGAATTGGAGGAGAGCTTTTAGAACATTATTTCCCTGTAGAGTATATCTGAGTCCTAGTCTTGTATAATTAAATTTTAATGATGATTGTTAAACTTGAAAAATCCTGTTGGGACTGAAATGCTGTTAAAATGTGATATCAATGAGTCTCTTTTCTTCTATAGTTTTCTACATTTGTGTATTCATCATTCCTTTAGAGAATAATTATTTGGTAAGAACCTCTAAAAATATCAAGGATGTGCAAAACTCATCCAACAAAATATATCAATTTTAATTTTTTTTAAGTTTTAAGAATGCATAGCAATCGTTTTTCTTTATAAATTAAGAATCTGAGAAAATTAAATGGAAAAAAAAACATGCCTGGAACATTTATTATTAAGAAATTAGTGGATATTTAGTTCTCAAAGTTTATAAAAATAAAGCTAGCCTCTTAAAGTTAGCTTCTTAAATTGTTCTGCATAGACTCTAAATGAAAGAATGCCATTGTCTCAAAAAGGTGATTGAGAATGTCAGTAAGTAGATATTACCTGATATGGTCCTCTGAGTTCTATTAGGAATAATTTCTGAAAGCAGAGCCAGGAGTAAGCCCTGAGTACCACTAGATGTATCCCCACAGAACTAAATTAAAATAACAATAAACAAACAAAAAAGGTAGATGAGTCAGCAGGCAAGAAAAGTTGAGTTAAAACAATGAAAATTATTTTTTAAAAAAAGGCAATGTGTAAATAGTGAATCATTATTTAAATAAAATTAGTGCTATCCTGAATAATGACTAGTTGTCATTATTTGATTCAATGAGACTTCAAGGCATTTGAAAAGATAGAAATGAAGATTTTTTGGTATATTGTTCTACTTAGAAGTAACTTTACATTTTATTGTTTTTACTCCCATTTTATTTTTACTTCACAGATATAAATGTATTTAAATAAACTTCTGATTACTTCTGATTCTCTTTCAGTTTTTTTATTTAGATCCGTGCCTTAATGACCTATATTGTGTTTTATTTTATCTATTTTATCTCTGCAGTGAAATTATAGAAGGTCTTAACTGACAATAGAGGCACTCCTATATAGCAACTGAAAATAATACAGCTGTACTATGAAATGCTAGAGAGGAAAGTTCAGCATCTTTCTTACAAATATAAAATTAATCAAACCTAAAAATAATTGAAGTTCATATGTACTGCCTTCAGTAAAAGTTTTCTGATTTCATTTCCTTTTAGCCAGCAGCTCAAAACAATTATTCATAGTGTTATTTTGTCCATTTTTTTCAAAACACTAGCAAAATTAGAATAATTGTCCTTGACTTTCAGTAATCCATATATACATGGAAAAGATAAAGAATGAATGAAAACCATAGTCAGCTTATGCTCTCTGGGTGATTCATTTAAACAGTGATTTTAAAATCCAGGAAACAAAACACTGAAATTACAGAAATTATAGCATGTGACATTTTTACAAGAAGCTCATATGGATTCTTAATAAAAGTGTATAAGCACAATAATTAAGCAAAAGATAGAATCAGGCAAGGAAAACATGATAGAACAATAAACAATTTTAAATACTCTCCAAAAAATAAAGTCTAACTTTCTTATACTCAAAATGACAAAATGTGAACATGTGCTTATAAAATAAGTATTTTTGAAAATCAGATCACTAGTGTAAGGAGGACATTTCTAGAATAAGAGAGAATTGGCATTAATTACTCTTGGAAAGCAGTTTGACATTAATGAGATTTAAATATTTATAACCTCTTTCTCAGTAATTCCAGCTCTGGAAATCTTTCCTTAAAATAACTCAATCCAGAAAAGGATATAGACTTGTTCATCCTTGTATAATTTACAATATTGAAAAATGAGACACATAATCTTCAACATTAAATAACTATGTAAATTAACTAACATATATGTATGACATTGTGTGCATTGATCTGAAATGATTAGGCAGAACTTATCCATAAAAGAGGAATAAGTTGTTAAAATGTGAGTGGAAAGATAAAAAAAATGGATATAAAATATTATTTACTTATTGATTCAGTCATGAAAGGCTATTTGGAATGTAGATAAATATTACAGAAAAAACATAATATAACTTGTGTTTTTGTAAATGGTGAGAATTATGCAACTTTCAAGATATAGTTTATGATTTTCTCAACTATAAACGATGAACGACTTACAAGAAAAGATATAATATATTTATTTTAAAAAATGAAAGGAAATAAAATAATACAGGAGAGGTGAACCACCAAACTGGAGAAATCATTCAACTAGTTGATATGGAAAAGATCCCCAAAATTACTCCACAAAGAACCAAATTTTTACTGTTCTTTTCAAAATGGTCATCTCTCAGAGTGACTTTTGGAGTGACTTCTAGGAAAACAACATACATAGTTCCTCAATTTTAAGAACTTAAAACACAGCTATTCTTTATAATCAAATTAAGCTAAAGAGAATAATGCTTAGTTAACAAAATAATTCTTAAGTACTTTAAGTGAGCTTATTATTAATCAGAACTTATTAAATGGAAATAGATAGTTTTATATTATAAATTTCTGTTCAATATTTTCTTGAAGAGAAAATCATCAGTTTACACCGATTAACATATTTCAAAAAATGTCTAATTATGTTAAATGTGTAAAGCCTTAAGGAACTAGTTGTGTAAATGAAATTTACTTTTTAAATCTTAAGTTTCTTTTTCTTTGTCAAATTTTCATATTTTAAAGTAAATATTTTAGACATGGGAACGGAACAAAAATATTGAAATGCCACTTACCTGACATACTTATTTTCTTAGGGATATCCTCATGTAACCAAAGTATTGATCAAAAATGCTCCTACAAACGTTTTTTCTACGTAATGCTGCTCTATTATGTTGGAAGCAATATGGCAATAAAACTTGCCTTTATCTGTATCTCAGGTTTTTTTTTTCTCTTCTGTTACTTAAAGTCTTTTGTGTGCTCATCATTCAGTTACAAACAGGAAATGTGGTGATGGTCTGAAAGAAGTGAGCTCTTAAAGTTCGTGTAATGTGAAGAGAAAAATCCACATGTCTCTGTACTCTGGAACCTGAATATTAATCAATACTATTTCCTAATTTAAAACTAAGTGATTGATATATGAATTAAGCTAGGAAGGATTTCTACCCCTAGAGAGAAGCTACAAATTCTGTAAGTTAATCAAAGAGACTTGGACATGATAAAATATACAAAACAGTGAGGAAGGAAACTTCGGTAAGAAGCCCCCAGGTGTGCTGAACTGTTAGTCATATTGTGGTTTTTGTTTTCTTGAGAAGGGGTTCTTTCTTGAGAACATAACAGAGAAAAGGTTATTGATTTATTCTATACTTTATATCAGTGGGAGATTATTGGTGCTTTTTTTCCTTGCCAATCCCCATCAATGTGAATCCCACTCTCCACCCCAAGGTCACTTGATAGGAAGTTTCAACTGCTAATTTCTACTATCATTTTAAAATCAGACTTTTTATTGTTAGTGTGTATAAATATAATATGTGGTACTAGTTTAACATGCATTTTTCTGAGCTTTATATAAGTCACAATATCTGAAATAAAACTCAATTTTCTGCATTCACATAAACATCCAGGGTTATCTTTACATGAATACTGTGGACAATTCTCTGATAAATTAATATGATATTTATATTACATGTTATATGTAACTCACATAGAGGAATAATATTTAAAAAATAGATAGAACAAGAAAATTACATGCTAAATCAAATTACTTAGAAGGAAGGGGATAGATACTGAATGATCTCCTTCATGTGTGGGACTTAAAAACACATTCAAGGTAACAACAAAGGGAGTACTGAAGTTGAAAAGTGAATCCACACAATTAAGTTAGTTTTTGGTAGCAAGTGTAACTAAAAAAAGGGGCATTTGGTGCTTGGCAGAGGATTGTGGGAATGTTGGTAGATGTAGTGTTTGAAATATGTATATGAGAAACCATTACAAAAATTTCAGGGGCTGGGCGGTGGCGCTAAAGGTAAGGTGCCTGCCTTGCCTGCGCTAGCCTCGGACGGACCGCGGTTCGATCCCCCGGCGTCCCATATGGTCCCCCAAGCCAGGAGCGACTTCTGAGTGCATAGCCAGGAGTAACCCCTGAGCATCACCAGGTGTGGCCCAAAAACCAAAAAAAAAAAAAAATTCAAAAGATAAAAAATTAAATGTTAAAAAGATTATTGGGAGTAAAAAATGATAAAGAGTGAGGCTCAACTGTAAGGTGACTTTGAGATGCTAAGCTCTAATTCAAAAAGAAAATAGTTGTCCAAGAGCACAAATGTCCCAGGTTAAAGGGAACTACATGGGTAAATTTAGCAGGACCCAGGTACTTGGTTAAAGTAAATGCTATTTATTTAAACTGGAGCAGCAAAGGATACAGAGAGATAAGAGATTTCAAGGACAGACCTTTAGGTGTGCAAATTCCCATGTTAAAACAGGATTGATGCAGAGAACAGGAAAAGAAAGAAAAAATGATGACACTATCAGTGGACTCAAATATATATCACCAGTTCAGAAATTATAAGAACAATAAGCTCTTCAGTAGTTAGTTTTGATGGCAGAGGTTAAAATTGCCAACCTTAAAAAATCTCAGGTTAAAAGAATTAGAGGTGAACCCAGGAAGTATATTCCGAAGGGAAAATCAGAAACCAAACTTTCCAGCTGGGAAGGTGTCTGTCATAGACTTTCTTGCATCAAATCTATGTCTATACTTCAACAGGCTTTTGAATATCTGAGGAAGGCAAAAACAGAATAGATAGGCAGATAGAAGAAAAATTTAAACAGTCTTTGTAGTCAATAAAACAACTAAATGGTTACATAATGGCCTGGAAAAGATAGAGCACATGATCTGTATTTAAAAAAACAGTAAATTTTTAGACTGATACATTTGAACCACTTTGTATTTTAATTGCTAAAATATTATAGACAAATATGCATTGTAATGTTTATCAATCATTCCTATTTCAAGATTTGTATTAACAGAAGATAATATAAGATTGTCTAAGGTTACACAGAAATCTGTGAGTATGCATTAGATACCATAGATTTTAAATTTCCAGAAAATGATATGATAGCTTTTCATTAAATATAGATGGCTTACCACATAGAGGCATCTTAAGAATATTAAAAGTCTATGAATATGTGTTTATTAAAAAATATACTAGAGGTGGGGCTGTAGTAATAGCACAATGGTAAGGCATTTGCCTTGCTTGCTGCCGACCCAGGATGGACCCAGGTTTGATCCCCAGAATCTCATATGGTCCCCGAGTCTGCCAGGAGTGATTGCCAATAGAAGAGCTAGGAGTAACCCCTGAGCGCCACCGGGTGTTGCCGAAAACGAAAAATAATAACGAAAACAAAAATTCATTAGAAGTAACTGTGAAAGTTTATGCTACACCTGTCCATGCAGCATAAAGCTGGCCATCTCAGGAAGAGAGGCTGGGCCAAGTCCCCAACCTACAAAGCCATGCCTATTGCTTCCATTAACCAGAATCACTGTTTTCCCGGTGCTTTCCTCATCACTGAGCCTCTAAAATTCTCTTCAGGTACACCTATCTGATCACACTTCAGGTACATCAGCTGTTGGGCTGATATAACAGGGCATATAGCAAATGCAGGCTCTCCCTCTTCCTCTAGGAAAGCCTGGCAGCTTAACCACATTCACAATCACAGTTGCCATCTTCAAACCAGGCTTTCTTCCTGCAGCTGAGTATATGCTCCTAAAATTTGTAGTATTTTCGTAGCTTGGAATTTTTTGGCAAATTCATTTGTTTGATGCTGTCATTCTAAAGGAGCACCCAAATTTAACAGACTGGACATATGACAGCAAGAGCTTATTAATCCTTCTGCCACTGTATTAATGACTTCATTGGTGATACAGTGATTTTCACAAATGATTTTGCAACTGCATTTATTCTTTCCTCTATCTTTCTTCTTCTCTTCCATTTTATTTTTCTTTCCATTTTTCAATAACTTTGATTTCATCTATCTACAAACAAATGTATTATGATCAACTATGTCATGCATTTTCTTTAAATAAATAAAATTAAAACACTTATATATTAAGGAGTGCATTAAGAGATTTGATTGATGGCTTCATGAGCCATGTTCAAATAATAAATAAACATGAGTTTTCTGTAATACTTTTTAATAAGATGACTTATCAAAATGAAATTTAGAAGATAGCTAGACTAAGCAGGAATGTTCTGACAGGCTTGAGCAGTTCGAAATGTAGGAAATTTGGAGAAATGACACGAGTCTTTGATAGGCATATGTCAGGAAATGAGAATTTTAAGACCAACAAAATTCAGATTTTTTTTACCAAAAGAAAGTGAAAAACATATCTAAAATGGCAGATAGTATGAAGCATTTCCACACTCAGAAAAATGGGTCACAAAGTATAGAAAGTGACTTTATTTTCAGAACTTTTTTTTGATTGGTCAAGAAAGATCTTTATTGGCGGCCAGTCATTATATTGAAAATGGCAGATTCAGGTTCTCAATATAACCACCTTGACTGCATAGCCAAAGAAAGAGATTTTTGTAAGAAAAAAGAGGAAAGAGAAGGAGCAATAGTACAGCAGGTATGGCACTTACTGTGCATGTAGTCAACCTGGCATCTCATATAGTCCCATATGTCCATTAGAAGTAATACTCAGTGCATAACCAGGATTAAGTCCTCATCATCACTGAGTATAATCCAAATATCAAAAAAAAACAAAAACAAAAAATAAAACAAGAAGGAACAGAGTCGCCAGGTGTGCACCCAAGCCACAATCCTCTAATCTGAGGAAAAGTGGCCCATATGTCAGCCTCAAACTTCATCCACCTGGACTTCAAAAGACAGCTTCATGGTTAGGAAATGATGGTATTATCAAGGCCAAAAGATAATCTCCCATTCTCATAGAGCTTTTACAGAGATCTCCCTGGCAATGAGGGTGCCACCAAATGAAGTGGGGGCCACCCTTAGATCACAAAAGGGACCATCATAAATCAGTGCAGAACCCCTTAGATCACAAAAGGGACCATCATAAATCAGTGCAGAACCCCCTTTGCCTCTATAGGTACTGGGTGAAAATTGTAATCCTGAGAAATAAATCAGTAAAACCACTTATATAATTTCTATGAAAAGGACTTCATAATGGAAATATGATATTTAATGAGCTCAAAGAAATCATAGACAGACGTACAGTAAAATACAAGTCAGTATGAGAACAGAAATGAGAAAACTACAAACAGATATTGTCAAAACTGAAAATTTTGGAAGGGGAAATAAAAAACTCACTGGAAAGCATTCTCAGCACTACAATAGCTGCTGAAGACAGAATAGTTGAGCTCAAGGATGATGTCCAAAAAACATCCAGGTAACAGCAATCATTGGGGTCAACAAGAATCATTGTTGTCCAGGAGGGCCTGAAGAAAACCCCTATTTAGAAGCAGGTCAAAGATAATGATTGCTGAGAAGTGCCCAGAGCTGGAGAGTACATGCTGGAGGTCTGAAGGGTACAGCTAGAATAAAGGCAAATAAAAATACTCCAAGACACATCATGATCAAAATGATGAAAACTATAGACAGTATATTGAATGTAGCAAGGTATAAAAGGGAAGTTATGTATAAAAAATTTTTATTTACAATAAATTAACAAATGAGACTCCTTAACCTGAAAATAATGGTGGAATATAGTAAAAAAATAAAAATACACAAGAAATTTTGCTAAAATAACTGCCTCACTAAGAATTCTCTCTCTCTTTCTCTCTCTCTACCCCCTCTCTCTCTTTCTCTTTTTGTATTTGGGCCATACCCAGTGGTCTTCAGGGCTACTCCTTGCTCTGCACTTAGAAATTGCTTTAGGCAGGTTTGGGGGACCACAAGGAATCTGGGAATTAAACCTGGGTCAGCTACATGCAAGGTAAATGCCTTATCCATTATGCATCCTTTTGAAACCTCACCAAGAATTCTTTACCCAGCTACATTTTTATTTTGATTTGAAGGAACAACAAGGATAAAGAATAACTAAAGAACTTCATAGACTCAGAACCATTTTTAGAGTAACTAAAGAGGTAACTTTAAGACAAGTTAAGTTTTACAAACACACCAAATTTGTACAGAAAAATGAAACAAAACTCCATAATAATAATCATCTCTCAATGTCAGTGGACAAATTGCACCAATTAAGAGACAAAGTGATAGAGTGAATTATAAAATTGAACCCAACATTGTTCTTCCTCCAGGAAACACATTTGAATAGTCAGAAAAACATGGGCTCAAAGTCAAAATTTGAAAAAAAATTCAAGCAAAGAGCTTCCTCCAAAGTGTGAGAGTAGCCATTATAGAAACAGAAAACATAGCATAGATTTTAGACTCAAAAAGTAATAAAGAAATAAAGAGGATTATATTGTTAGTATTTGTTTGGGGGCCATATCTGGTTGTGCATAGGGGTAACTCCTGGCTATGCATTCAAAAATCAATCACTCCTGGCCAGCCTAAGAGACCATATGCGTTTCTGGAGATTAAACCCTGGTTGGCCTCAAGCAGGTGAGCAGGCAATCCTATTTACTATCACTTTTAGTATCATTTCTTAATAATCAAAGGAAATCTACAGCAGGAAGAAGTCACACTTCTAAATATATACACACCTAATGAGTGACCAAAACCATACATATAAATAGCTAGTAGATATTAGATATTATCAGATATTATCTGATGGGTATTGAAGAGTTTCTCCCATTCTGTGGTTGGCCTTTGTATCCTAGCCACTATTTCCTTCGAGGTACAGATGCTTCTAAGCTTAATATAGTCCTATCTGTTTATTTCTGCTTCCTCTTGTTTGAAGAATGATGATTTCTCCTTGAAGATGTCTTTAGTCCCAATGTCATGGAGTGTTTTACTACATGTTGTTATATATACCTTATGGTTTTGGCCTAATATCAAAAGAGATAGACACAGAATAGTCTCACTCATCTATGGGATTTAAGAAAAATAAAAAAAAAACATTATTGTAATAGTACTCAGCGATAGATGGGTATAGATGGGATAGATGAGGGCTAGAAGGACTGACCCACAATATGAAGCTTACCACAAAGAGTGTTGAGTGCAGTTAGAGAAATAACTACACTAAAAACTATCATGACAATGATACTGAGTGAGAGAAGTAGAATACCTGTCTCAAACACAGGCAGGGGGATGGGGGAGGAGAGAAATGGGGGCATTGATAGTGGGAATGTTGCACTAGTGAAGGGGGTTGTTTTTTATGACAAAAACCCAACTACAAAAATGTAATCATGGTGCTTAAATAAAGATATTTTAAAAAACAGCTAATAGAGGTCTTAAAGAAAGATATTAATGGAAGCACAATAGTAGATGGAGACATCAACACCATTCTGTCACCACTTGATGGATCAACTAGACTAAATCTCAGCAAAGAAATACTGGATTTGAAGGCAGAATAACAACAGCTGAGAAAAATATCAAAAGCTCCAAGATGAAGTGCAGGGAATCTCTAAAAAATAATGAAAGATTGAATAAAGAATTGAAAGGAAATGAACAGCAGCATATCAGAGGACTGTGGAATAAGGCAAAGAGGAATTTTGGTACTACTCGAAAATTTGTAATACACCATCAACAACAACTGCAAAATCAGATAGGGATAGTGGAATCTGTTTAACAAAAGTACTATTTATAAAAGTGAAAGCCGAATAGGAAAAACAAGGAATAATGTAACATTTTCAGTAAACTGCAGAGGGAGAATATATCTACCTCAGGCTTAAAAATATAGAGAATATATTTATATATATGATATATATATATGAAGAGTATATATATAAAGAGAATCAGTTACTAAAACATAGTGTAATTATAAGAAAAAAGCTGTCTCACAGATTTACAGTTTTCAAACATGAAGAAAACAAAAAATATTGTCAAGCAAGGAGGGAGTTGTTTTAGGGCTGAGAGTCTCAATTGTTTATTTCTCAGACCTGAATTGACTACCTACCCATTTTCCAAAAGGGTCAAAAACAGTGAAGCTAGAGAAATATAATTCACATTAGGCAATCAGCAGAAGTAGTAGAAGAGAAGTCTGGACAAGGAATCTTAGTGATTAATGTTTAATAGGTCTGAGAACAAATACAAGTTTAAATATATAATTTGCTTTGACAAACATGGACCATATAATTTTATAAGAGGAATTATTCTCCTGAGCCGGCAGGAGAATAAGCACAGTTAACTTTTGAAATTTTGAACTAATCTCATCAGGCAATTTTATTGACCCTAAAATAATACCTGAGCTTTCTTAAATAATACTTGTTAGCTCTTCATAATACGAGATAAATAAGGATAAAATAGACACAGTAGTGGAAAGAGAAAATAGAAAACAGGAGATGTATATTAAAAATCGACTTCAAATGAATTTTAGAAGTGAAAAGATTCAAAAATAAATAGAGGAAACGATAAAGTAGATATCTTCCAGTTAGTCACATTGTTTTCTCAGATGTATTTAACTCATGCCAGTTCTTTTATATATCTCATAATAATCTCAATATTGTAATACAGTTTGGTTCTTTGCCCATTCTTTTTTTTTTTTAACTTTGTAAACCACAGTATTTATTTATTTTTTAAAATAGCTTTATTTAAGTACCCTGGTAAAAAACAAAAGTCGTTCTTTGTTGGGTTTCAGTCATTCAGTCATACAATGCACACCATCCTTCACCAGTGCACCCCTATTGCCACTGATGTCTCCTGTTTTCCTCCCACCACCCCATCCCTGCCTGTCTCTAGAGCAGACAATATTTCTTTTTTCTTTCTTTCTTTCTTTTTGTTTTTTTGGTTTTGGGGCCACACCCGGTGACGCTCAGGGGTTACTCCTGGCTATGCGCTCAGAAGTCGCTCCTGGCTTGGGAGACCATATGGGACACCGGGGATCGAACCGCGGTCCGTCCTAGGCTAGCGCTGGCAAGGCAGGCACCTTACCTCTAGCGCCACCATGCCAGCCCCTAGGGCAGACAATTTTTCTTCTCTCTCTCTCTCTCTCTCTCTCTCTCTCTCTCTCTCTCTCTCTCTCTCTCTCTCTCTCTCTCTCTCTCTCTCTCTCTCTCTCTCTCTCTCTCCCTCTCTCTCTCTCCCTCACCTCTCTCTCTCTCTCTCTCTCTCTCCTCTCTCTCCTCTCTCTCTTTCTCTCTTCTCTCTCACCTCTCTCTCTCCTCTCTCTCTTTCTCTCTCTCTTTCTCTCTCTCTCTCTTTTTGACACTGTGGTTTCCACTATTGTTATGTCCCTTTTGCCTTTCAGCACCGAGTTTTTGTCTTCTACCCTTTCTTTGACCTAGTTCATTTGTAACATAAATCTGGAAAAACTAATTTAAAAATGATTTGTTATTGGGGCCGGAGCGATGGTGCAGCGGTGGGGCATTAACATTTAATGCTGCTGACCCAGGATGGACTATGGTTCTATCGGCGGCGTCCCATGTGGTCCCCCAAGCCAGGAGCGATTTCTGAGTGCATATCCAGTAGTAACCCCTGAGCGTCATTAGGTGTGGCCTCCCCAAAATTATTTGTTATTATGGCAGATAATATTTAACCTAGATAAAATCCAAAAAGTTAGACAGAAAGAATTGTTATAAAAGCAACTAATAACACCTCTTAATAGCTTTGACAGATATTATTCAAAGATACATAACATACATGTAATATTATAGGTAATCTTTGTTTTATATTTAATTTTTAAAATTATGCCTATTATTGAAATTTTGCAATGAGCACCAATTTCATATATTCAAAATAGTTATTTCCAAAATATAGAATTTTTATAAACAAAATTATGCTCTCACCTCAACTGCAGGAAATGAACAGCTATTTGCGGATGGCCAATATTTTCATACTTGACCAGTGTTGGAAAGATGAACATCTCAATGGCACCTGATCTTCTTAAAAATCACATTTAAATTTTTGTGATTAATTTTAAATCGAGTTAAAAGTGAAACTGAAATATACATCTAATTGTTTTGTCTATTGTTGTAGCAGGTTGGGTTCCCCAGAAAGGAAACGTCAAGGGAGATATTAGTATGTAGGTGGCTTTTGGGGAGTGAAGTTGAGATCAAAGGTACTGGCAGAGAAAAATGGACAAAAGTAGAATTGAGCAGAGGAAAGAAGCAAGCTGTAATTACACAGTCTCGGGAGGAGCTACAACCAATACTCAACTCTGAAGATGTAATAATCCCCTAAAGCTTTTCTGAGATATGGGTGAGGAACCTGAAACAAGAAGGGAAACAAAATGTTGATAGCTAGGGAAGAGCACTGTCTGGGGAATAACAGGCTTCTGCAAACCCTGGTGAAGATATCTCTAAGAAGAAGTATCTTTGGTAAAATGACTCTTCAGGACAAGTAATACCTGGAGTGTTCTCAGCCAAAAACTATTTTCCTTTGAGCAACTATCCAGACAACTCAGTAAACAATCCTTTACCCAGAAAGGGACCTAAGCTATGCATTACAGTTTTCATCACAATTTGAAAATGATAAATGAGCTACATTAATACATTGTCAAGCAGACATTATTAATTGCTCGTCCGAGATTCAAGACTTTGAATCTTCTCATGTGGTCTTGTTAGATTTGATGGAATGATGTGCCCAGGCCAGGTAAAGCATCAGGAGAGTCTAAAGCAATTATGACAATCTAATTCTTTGCTTCTTATATCCTCCAATATCTGCAATGTTATACATTGTCTCTTACCCCAATAATAAGATGATATTAAGAACAGGAATATCTACTACATGATTTTTAAAAGTTACTTCGTTTTCCTTGTTAAGGAGAGTATATTAAATTGACATCCCATACCTCTTCCTATTTCCCTCTTTCTTTACTTGTATACAATTGTGGTATTTTCAGTTGTAGAAATTATCTTATAACCAAGGTAAAATAATCAAGAAAATTTTTATGAATCTGATGTAGCATTTGTGAGCCACATGATTAAGTCACAAACCATGCTCTGTGTTCTTACTTTTTAAAGAATAATAATCCTTAATTGTTTAAGCAGCTAAAATTCTATCTTCTAATATTGACATCTAAGCATTATCTAAACTTAGCCAGAATTTATAAGATAGAATAGTATATATATTTTTGAAGAAGAGTGAAATTATACTATGAAGGCACATGCAACCTTATAAAAAAGTTATCTCACTAATTAAAATAACTATAACAGAATGGTAACTCCATTTTTAAAAATATGTAGTTGATATATAAGGGCATATATATAATGTGTGTTGCAATTTGTGGCTTGAATATGTTTGAAAACATCAAATAAAACTTAATCATTCTTCTGGGATTTCATATTATATATTATCATAAGTGCTATTAACAGCACTAAAATGTTTTGTAGTAAACTGATTTCAACATAGTTTATCCTTTGCAAATATATTCAATCAAAAACACTACCTCTTAAAAGTTTGCCTAATAACAGAATGGCTAGGGAAATATTATTTAGCCTATATTTGGTTTCAAGGTTCATTAACTATAACCTACTTCTATGATTATTTTCTGAAGTATTCTTACTATCATGTAGTTTGTTATTATGGTTTTGGAGACACACCCAGTGGTTATCAGAGGTCAGTCCAGGTATTGCT
Organism: Suncus etruscus; assembly: GCF_024139225.1. Classification (NCBI taxonomy): domain Eukaryota; kingdom Metazoa; phylum Chordata; class Mammalia; order Eulipotyphla; family Soricidae; genus Suncus; species Suncus etruscus. Next base: position 89,612,874 of record NC_064860.1, on the reverse strand, counting down.
CTGGGGAGCCTGCTATGGCCAGGCTCAACTCTGGGCCTCCAGCAATGAAAGTCTGGCCAAACCCATTAAGCTATTTCTGTCCATCTTAGTATCACTTTAAGTTGAATTAACTAAAAATAGTAAAATGGCTAGTTCTTTGTTATGACTGAATTACCGAGACACTCAAACTAGCTTTGAAATATCCATGTGCTATAGGATGTGGTCAAAGTCTAAAAAAGAAATGCATAGCAGCACCTCTGCAAGTCCCCCACTAACCTGCAAACTTTACCAATCACAATTGACATCTTGGGTCTCTTTGCATCAGTTATTTTTATCTGACTGAAATCAGATTTGTTTTCACTGCTCTACAACTTATTGACAGTGCAGAAAAAGACATGAGCTAGATGCATAAAGCTCTCTCTGCTAGAGCAAGAGATCATTTTCTACTTGACACAGGAAGTATGGTTATCATTATCTTACCAAGAATCTTGAATTGCATTTTGATCATGTAACATCTTATAGCCAGGCATCAAAATATATCAGAGTCTACTGAGAGACTTTAATAACTCCTTCCAAAGCCATTCTAGTATGAACAACTAGAAAATAGCTTTGTTTCTTTCTTTGATCTCTTTAAAAAAACATTTATTTTTCTTACATTTCTTATATTTATTCATATTCTTATATTTATTTATTTCTCTTATAAAAGATTATTAAAAACGTCCATCTGAACTTTTTGGAAGTTGAACATTTCATTCCTTTTTATTTTCCACGTTTTGATAACAACATTACTTACATCTAAAGAAAATAGTATGTTTTATGTTCTTTCTCTGTCTTTTTCAGTGTCATAATACCCTAAATCTCCTCTATCATTTCCAAAATGACACGATTTTATTTTGTGTAATAATGGAGTAGTGCAGTATTTTTATATGCCATATCTTTGTCTTTTGTATACCATATCTTTGAAGAACTGTTTCTGTATTTGTGAATAATACAGCAATGAGCCATGTCCTAACTTTTGAAGTAATTTGCACCATATCTCTGCTGCACACTGCAAATCAATCACTACGATCCCTTGCTTAGTGCTAAGCCTCCATATAAAGATGGCTTTTATTATATCTTCACTACACAACATCTAGAACAATATTTTAAGGCTAGCTAAAATCAACTCACTTTGTTGTTTAACAGGAATGGTCAATGGCTTTATATCACACTAAGAATAAAATTTTATGATCTCGGGCCCCACTTGATCTGGACCCTGCAGTTTTTCAATTCTAATACTTAACACTTTTTTGTTCTATATACTCTAGAATGAGAGTTGGCTAACTACATACACATTTGACCTGGATCAAACCCACCTTGTCATATTTTTGTAATATAAAATTTTATTGGAACTCAGTTGCATATTTCATTTACATACCTCAATGACTCCTGTTGAGCTACAATAGTAGAGTTGAATAGTTTTGACACAGAACTTATGCATACCACACAAAAGCCTAAAATGCTTATTGTCATATACTTTCAAAACAATGTGCTAACCTCTATACAGGTCCTTAATAACCTCCTTGTACACTTATATTCAGACAAACTGCTTGATACTTGCAGACATTTTTTATACATCGTATCTTTATAGACCATACTTCCTTCCAGATAGTGCAATCATTTTTATCTGCAATCATTTATAAAAAATTTTTATTTAAAACATTGTAATTTTAAGAGCTATTAATAATTAGATTTTAGACATAAAATGTTTCAGGACCAATCTCACCGCCATTGTCAATCTCCCATTCTCCAATATTCTCAGAGTTCATCTCATGCACCACCTGCTTATCCAACCTATCATAACAGGCACCTTTTTAAGTTTGGTTGTTAAAGTTTGAGTCTCATGATTTTATTGCTGTCAACTCAGTTTGGATATTTAGTTTTGTCCTTTCTGAACGAAACAATGCACCGGAGGCAATTTAGCCCATCTCCATTACATTATGTGTGTCTTTCTCTTCCCCCCATTCAATTTCTTTCCTTCTCACTATATTCTGGGGCCTAAAGTGTTCTTAACAATTCCCATTTATGTCACTAAATTTTTTCATGAAGTTACTATAAATATCACATATAAGTGATATCATCTTGTTTTTATCCTTCTTTTGTTTTACTTAATTTAACATAATATCTTCTAGTTTCATCCATGGTGCAGCAAATTGAATGTTTGCATTACTCCTTACAGCTTTGTAGTATTGCATTGTGTATATGTGCCACATCTGCTTGATCAACTCATTTGTTGTTGGACATCTAGGTTGATTTGAACTTTTAGCTATTGTACTAAATCCTGTAATGAATAGCAGTATTCATACATCTTTTTGAATGAAGGTTTTTCTGTCCTGGGTATACATACCCAAAAGTGGCACTGCCAAGTCATATGGCAGTTTGATTTTGAGTTTGCTGAGAACTCTTCATACTGCTTTCCATCGGTGTTGGGCCAGACTGTATTCCCACTAGTAGTGAGTGAGAGTTTATTATTACCCGTCCCAGTCAATACAAGTAGTTGCTATATGTGCCATGTACACTGGTGTAAGATGATATCTCCTTGCCATTGGATGTAAAATTTCCTAATGATGATGAGCACTTTTTCATGTGCTTGTTGGCCATCTGTTGAGCTTCCTTGGAGTAATTTCTATTCATTTCTTCTCCCTATTTTCAATGGGGTTTTTAGATGTTCTGGGGTTAACCTTTGTGAGTACTTTGTATATCCTAGATATAAGCCATTATCTGATTTATTGAGTGAAAATATTTTCTCCTGCTCAGTCTTTTAGATTTAGCCACATTACTTTTGTCATACAGAAACTTTTTAGTTTGATGTAGTTACCAAAATCTATGGGACACTGCAAAACTAAGAATGAGTTCCTTCCAGAATTCGGCAGCTCCCTAACCCTGATGACCAGGAAATAGCATCAACTTGCTTTCAGGGCATGTTTTCCTGCCTCACCACCTAACAGTGGGATCAAAGAAGAAGACCTCCGTGACACCCAGCTTTGACAAAAACCAAGATCTCTAATTAAAGAAGCCTGACTGCAACAATTGCGATTGAGTAGAACTTTTCCTGGGATCATGAGGAAAGACATGATTGGACAAATTGTATGCCCAGGTCCTGTAGTGAGTCTTATGACAGGAAGCATCATGGGCAGAGACACCCTAATTTTTTTAAATCAAGGGTGTTTTCCTCTTTAATTTTATCTTATATCTTCTCAAAAAATGTTTTTTTTGGGGGGGGGAGTTGGTTTTGGTTTTTGGGCTACACCCGGTGACACTCAGGGATTACTACTGGCTATTACTACTGGCTATGCGCTCAGTAATCACTCCTGGCTTAGGGGACCATATGGGATGCTGGGGGATTGAACAACTGTCTTTCCTAAGTCATCTGCATGCAAGGCAAACACCCTACTGCTTCTGGTCTCACAATAATTTTTCTTAAAGTTAAAATTCAAAATAGTGCTCCTTGGTAACCCTAACTTTAAAGTAGGACACTCATCTCGTTGTTACACTGCACTCTATACTGATTCTTGTAATAATATTAAAATATAAATAATTTTGTTTATGAATTTATTTATAGTTTGCTTTATTCTTCAAGTACACTAATTAGCATTGATCTTACAAGTCTCAGGGATAATGTGCTGTAGAAGCAAGTAGGTTTGCATAGATGTAGCTGGAATCTTTTACAAGCAGAGATAAAGTGATGGCAAGTTTGATCATTCATAGAGAAGTAGTTGTAAATACTTTTTTGGAATTTGGTAGTGATCCAGTAGTGGAGGGTTTTGGACAATGTGATCAAGTTTTTATAGAGCTAGACAAAATCCCATAGATGCATTATCTTGCTTTATTTTTTTCTTTGATAGATCTTAAACCATTTGATGCAAGAGACTTTCATAAAATATCCCCTTCATAATTTACTGACTTAAATAACAAATACACTTTGAAAGTACACTGTGAAAATAGGGTTTTTCCCTATGACTTCATCCTTAATGAATGTACCAAAAGACTTTCACCTGCATGGGGTTTTATTTGTTTATTAGAGTAAGTGAAATTTCATACTGCTAATTTCATATTCATTTCTGAACTTCTTTGTTTATTGTACACAGGAGAAGTTTGTAGGATTTGTTTCAAAAGCAAGGCCTAAAAGCACTCAATGTTATATGGTAAAGCTGCCTGACTATAAGTTTCAAAATGATTACTTTTCTGTAATCTAACTAACCTGCCCTTGAAGTCAGTTTTGTTGCAGGGTGCAAGGTGGCTTTCCTGTGGGCAATCATTCATTTGCCTTAACCATTTGCTTCTCACTACTGAGTCTTAACTGACATTATTTCAAAGCAAGTTCTGCAAAATTTGAAACTAACAATAATGAAAATAGCTCTTCTTAGCCATCTACATTTCTAGACTAAAAGAGAAAAAGCACCAGAGAAGTGTTCTGAATAAAGTTGGCATTTGTTTTGTTTTATTGAAGTACATTTGTACAAACCCTTTGCTCCTTTGTTTGTACTCACTACAGAAAGTCTATTTTCATTTTCAAACACAAGAGACACCACTTACTAAACTGTCCTGGTCAATATTTATACATATTGTTCCTATTAATTATTGTTCTTCTTATATAGCAAAATCTTTGCATTCAAAATTTCTAAACAGATCAATTATGATACACAGAATTCAACTTGTTTGTTGTTAATAAAAATGAAACTGATAGAAAAATATTCCTTCGCTCAGAAACTTAAGTCTTTATTTAACAGAAAAAGACATGGAATTGAAGCCCTTAGATCATACAAGGAGGGAAAGAGTTAATAAATCATTTTGAGAATTGTGGTTAAAGATATTATTGGAATTTTAAAGTTTATTTCCGGTACTGCCATGTATTTGAATAACATTGATTTAATGTGTCTAAAAGAAAAATGAGGAAATAGCTTTAGTATGTAAGAAAATGCAAAAGAAAAATTGTAATTTAAGAAGAAAAGCATTATCATCTCCTCAATGTCAACTAAATCCTAATGCAATTGAAAGAAAACCAAATCTGTTTATCCCTTAGAGGTAAAATACACAGTCATTGTCCAGTACAACCCGTCAAGGCAAAGATCCAGTTTAATAACTGATTGTTTGCATAAAAATAGAGATTGGAGGAAAAAATTACACTTTGTAAATAATAAAATTTAAATTGTATTATATGACAAGCCTACTTCTGATGGATTTTTCTCACTCACCCACCTCTACTTATGGAAAACGTCACACCTAGAAGGTGGGATTATCCGGTTTCACTACCAATCGAAGGTTCTGCATTCGTAGAATAATATCCAATGAGAAACTATGTGGGATTTAATTGACATAGAGACAGACAAATCCCTCAATCCCACACTTATTTATTTATTTCTTCGAACATGCTCCAATGGGAATGGTTCTATAGTACAGCAGATAGAGTGTCTGCTGACCAGAGTTCAATCCCTGGCATTCCAATTTATACTAGGAGTAATCCTTGAGTGCAGAGCCATGAATAAGCCATAAGTACAACCAGACATGGCTCAAAACCTGAAATAAAGTAAAATTAAATTAAATGAAAAATAAATAAATAAGGATGCTTCAAGCAGATGCAATGTATGTTAATTACTCTTCCCTTTGCCATATCCAGGATATATGCAATATTTATTTTAAATCTTTTTTGATATTCATGATTATAAGGTCAATTAAAAATTGTGTTCTGCTTATTGCTAAAAACCAACTAAAATCATGCTTGTCATCATGGTGTTTAAAGATTTTATATTAAAAATTGTATAATCTTGGGGCCGGCGAGGTGGCGCTAGAGGTAAGGTGTCTGCCTTGCAAGCGCTAGCCAAGGAAAGGACCACGGTTCGATCCCCCGGCGTCCCATATGGTCCCCCCAAGCCAGGGGCAATTTCTGAGCACGTAGCCAGGAGTAACCCCTGAGCATCTAACGGGTGTGGCCCAAAAAAACAAAAAAACAAACAAAAAAAAATTGTATAATCTTTAAACTTCCTCCAGTAGTTACTCGCTCTTGTACTAATCCAAATCAGCCTTCAATGATACATAAAAATTGCACTTAAGTATCATCAGTTAATAGCATTAGAGGATCAGAGACCTCTGCTCTAGATATATAAATCAGACTGTGATGTTTTCTTCAGATTTCAGGATGGTAACTTGCACTACAGACAAAGTAATCTGATAATCTGATGGGTTCAATAAAAGATGTCGATTTTATTTGTTCCACTTTTTCTTGCTTTAAGAATATGGACAAATGGACAATAATCTCAAAGCTCTATTGATGTTAGAGCAGAACTTTCATTTATCTTTCTTTGGTTGTCTTTTGCTGATGCAAGTTACATTATTAAGACTTGAAATATTTTTGCCTTTTTTTCTTGACAATACATCAACTACCATTGAATTAAAATTTTATCACCAGCAATAAAAATGCCTTATAATCATTTTTTATCTCACACTGCATGAATATGGTGCTTTCTTACTTTTCATCATAAATGTTTAGCTTTATAACCTTCAGCCACACTCTTAATTGTAAAAATGGACATAAATTACATCAACTAGTTCTTTTAAATGTATGCATAGATGGTTTCCTTATGCTACATTTTTGGGGGGCCACACCTGTTGATGCTCAGGGGTTACTCCTGGCTAAGCACTCAGAAATTGCCCCTGGCTTGGGGGGACCATATGGGACGCCGGGGGATCAAACCACGGTCCTTCCTTGGCTAGCGCTTTCAAGGCAGACACCTTACCTCTAGTGCCACCTCTCTGGCCCCTATGGTACATATTTTTATTATAAAAGAAATACATACTTAAACAGTGTACAAAATAACACAAAATAACTGTTTCGAATTATTATAAAATAATTGAATTGTAACAACCCACAAAAAATACAATATTGTTAGTTAGAAGCTCCTGATACAATGACACATGTAGCAGAAGTAGTGGATATTTTAGTCTTGTTCTTAATCTTACAAGGAAAGTGTTGAGTTTCTCCATTAAGTTATTTTCTCCTTTAAGAAAAAGCTAGTACAATGATAGCTAATATTTGATAAGAAATGACAGTCTACTTTTTTTATTTAGTTTTTCTATTTAGTTAAAGAATCATAAAAGTTTGAATGTTGAATTTCAGGCACATAATATTCCAACACCTATCCACCAATCCATCCAACACCAATCTATTCAACACCATTCAACGCTATCAACTCCCATCACCAGTGTTCCCAAACTCCTTTATTCCTTAACCCTAGATACACTCCCTGCCTGAAATCTTGACAGGTACATTATAAAGTTTGGTTGTTGCACCTTATATTTCATATTTTCAGTGTTGCTGAGTATGTGTTTTGAATTTATAGTTATATCACTCTCCCACATCATCAATACAACTGAAACCTAGATCCCTGTTCCTCGTAACTTTCCTTTCTTGTCGTCTCCCTTCCTGCCTTGATTTCTTTCCTTTTCTGTCCTTCTCCTCACTAGGTTCTAAGGTCAAGGATGAACTAAGCATTCTTCTTTACTACATTACATTTCCTCATCCAGTTATTCTATATGCCTGTGTTGTTCTTATTTTAGCTTACTTCACACAATACGATATTTTTCTAGTTCCAGCCAGGTTGCAGTAAATTACATTGATTTTATCACTCCTTGAAGCTACAGAATATTCAATTAAAAAAAAAGTGAATAAATAGTATTCAATTATGCGTATATATTGAGTTTTTATAATCCATTCATCTCTTATTGGATACAGATTTGTTCCAAATCTTACTATTGTATTCAGTGCTCCGATGACTAATTATGTGTATGCGTTGTTTTTAAATGAAAAAGTCTAAGTCCTGGAGGTAGATATCCAAAAGTTTAATTGTTGGGTCATATATAGAAGCTTAATTATAAATTTACTGAGAATTCACCTAACAATTTCCACAGAAATTGAACCAGACAACATTCCCCCTAGAGAGTTCTTTTACTAGCCATAACTCTGCCAGCACAGATTGTTCCTACTATTTTTATATGTGCATTTTTATTTGATGATACTTCATTGTTGTATTGACTTGTATTTCACTAATTATATGTGATGCTGAGCAATTTTTCAAATGTTATTTCACATGACTATTGACTATCTACTTGTCTTTCTCTAATAATTGTCTGTTCAATTCCTCTCCCCATTTTGATAAGACTTTATAAAAATTTTCTGAACTTTGTGAGTACTTTAAAAAGTACTTAATATATTAAATATCAAGCCTTTATCTGATATGTTGAATACACTTTTTTCCCATTTAGTCAACTGTCTTAATTTTAGCCCAGGTTTTTTTTGCCATGCGAAAAATTTTTGGTTTGATGTAGTCCAATTTGTTTATATTGATTTTGTTTTCTGTACCCATGGTATTAGATCACTAAGACAACTTTGTGGATGAGATCTTGGAGCATTCTGCCTATATTTTTCTCAATGTACTTCGTAGTTTCTGGCCTGACAATCAATCAAAGACTGTCTTTGAATTAAATTTTGTATAAGGTATGAAATATAGGTCGTTATAATTTCTTTCACATAGATACTTAGTTTTAGCAGTACCATTTCTTGAATATATTATATTCATTTTATGTTCTTAACTCCTTTATCAAAAATTAACTTTCTGTATATATGGGGCTTAGCCATTGGGTATTCAATTTTGACCCCCTGTTCAAAATGCCTATCATTATTCCAGTAGCAGGCAGTTTTGATCACTATAGCTTTATAATACATGTTCAAAGTAGGTACTGATGGGGCCAGAGAGATAGCATGGAGGAAAAGCATTTGCCTTGCATGCAGAAGGACTGTGGTTCAAACCCCGGCATCCCATATGGTTCCCCTGAGCCTGCCAGGAGCGATTTCTGAGCGTAGAGCCAGGAGTATCCCCTGATCACTTCCAGGTGTGACCCTAAAACCAATAAATAAATAAATATGTTTTAAAAAAAAAAGTAGGTACTGAGATACCACTGCATTGTTTACTCTTTAGCATTTGTTTGAATACTTGTGATCTTTTATGATTTCATGCAAACTTTATTATTGACATTTATAGATCATTAAAGAAAGTCATCTGAATTTGTATGAAGATTGCATTGAATTATATAATGGCTTAGCTAAAGTAGTCATTTTGAAAATATTTATTATTCTAATATATGAGCATAGAATATTATTCCATTTTCTAAGGTCTTCTACCTCTTTCTAGATATAGATTCCCAAAATATTTTGTTAGGTTAATTTCTAGATGCTTAATGTTTTGGGATACTATTTTAAATTGGATAGACCTTTGATCTCTATCTCTTTTGATTTTTGTTTGTTTGTTTGCATAAGTACGCAGGCATTTTGGGGGTATTTGTAGCAGGCTACTCTGCTGTATTGGTTATGTTTCTAGGAGCCTTCTTGTGAACTCTTTAGGATCTCATATGTATATCATCATGTCATATGCAAATAATTATAACTTTACTTTCTCTTTTCTAACTTTGATCCATTTGGTTTCTTTCTCCTGCCTGAAGGCTATACCAAGACTTTTAATATTATATTAAATAAAAGTAGAGAGAAAAGACATCTTTAATGTAGAGATGCATGATCTCAGAAGAAATGCACAAGTTTTATTAAGAATGATACTAGCTGTGGATTTGTTATATGAGCCTTATTATCTTGATAGTAGTTCCATAAATCCCTATATTGTTGAGGAATATTTTTATCATGAATGGATGTTGGATCTTGCCAAATCATTTTCTCCATTGATGACTATGATCATATACTCTTTTTTAACATTAAAACAACTTTTATTATCAGCTAAAGCCAAGTTACTCTTCAAATACCTCCAATTGATCAAAAAGTGTTTTTTTTTTATTTTATTATCTTTATTTTTCTTTTTTCATATACTCTTATCTTTATTTTTATTAAAGGGATACTTCATGTTAATTGATTTCTGTATATTGAATGATTTTTGTATCACTGGGAGAATCCCATTTGATCAAGTTATATTAATTTTTGATATGTTGTTGGATTTAGGTAGTTAAGACTTCTTAAAGAAAAAATTTGGGGGGGTTTTGGGTCACACCTGGCAGCGCTCAGTGGTTACTCCTGGCTCCAGGCTCAGAAATAGCTCCTGGCAGGCTCAGGGGACCATATGGGATGCCGAGAATCGAACCAATGACCGTCTACATGAAAGGCAAACACTCTACCTCCATGCTATCTCTCTAGCTTAAAGAAAGTTCTTAATTTATTTAAAGAAAATACATCATATATTGACATAATTGATCATTTGTTTTCAAATAAGTGAAAGCAAAGTTATTGGAAAATATAGAAAAAATAATAAAAAATAAAAAGTAAAAGAAGAAAGTTTAAAAATGAAAGAAGAGAATATAGTAGCAATTACTTTTGTGAAATTATTGTATCTCAAATCAAGTCATTAATACAATGGCAGAAAGTTTATTAAGCTCTTGTTAGCATCTGGTCTGTTAAATTGGTATATTACTATAAGAATGACAACATTAAACAAATGAAGTTGTCCAGAGCTTCAAAGTACTATTATTGATACTATGATTTTTAGGGGCACACTAGTCATATCAGAGTACCTGAAATTTAATCATATTGGTGTCCCTGAAGGAAATCATAGCAAGTTAGTAATGAGGCAGGACCATTGGGAAAACAGTGAGTGTGGTGATGGAGGCAGTTAGGCGGGGCTTTGGCTGGGTGATGGCGTGGCCTGCCTTTTTCTCTGGAGATGGCCAGATTTTTGCTGCATGAACCAGTGTACCCATGATCTTTCATGGCTCAGTTTACATCTCAGTCAAGAAAATAGTGACTCTATGGTGCTGGCCCAGTTTAATTAAACATTGCTAAAGCCTTTTACATTGATATTCAGCAGAAATAGAGGTCTAAAACTTTCTGTTCTAAAAATGCCTCTGTCTTCTTTGGACAACAACTTAATGATAGCTTCATAGAAGGTACTAAGAATCATTCCAAAGTCTTTGATGCTTTGGAAGTGCTTAAGGAGTAAAGGCAGTAATTCTTTTCTAAAATTTTAATAGAATTCACTATGGAACTTATCCAGACTGGGACTTTTGTTCTTGGGGAATTTTTTTTCCTATTTTATTTTTTTATAATTTTTTATTTTTCATTACGAGAACAAAGATGCAAAGAAAGAGGACAAGGTAAAGTTACAGTGGAAGGACAATCACCCATAACATAATTCTCAGAAGAAGTCCCCTTGCTGATATCTTAACTTTGAAAGTTCAGCCGAAGAACATTAAGATAAATAAGACAGAATCCATGTACAATTACTTTGTCCCTCAAGTCCCCAGATTGTAACACATAATATTTCTTAACAGCACACAAGGCAATCTAAAGCCATAAAACTTACGTAACTCCTTAAACATTACAGGCATAGTATTTTTCTACATTTCCATGTACATGCATATTAGCTTAAGTTAACCTCAAATTTTAAGTGGGTTCTTTTTAAGGATTAGAGTCAAAGGAGCACAGTAAAAATGGTGTTAGAGTGGCAATTGTTGTTTGCATTGGCCCACCAAAATATGAGGAACATGGAAAGGAATAACCTTGGCCTAAATACAAAGAGACCCGACCCCTGAAGTTTCCTGGCACAAGACCAACTCTAGGCTCCAGGCAAGCTAGATCGTCCAATCCAAGACATTGCCTGTAGTCCCAACACACTTTTATTTTTCACACAGTATCTGTTGTTGGTATCATGTTTCTGTATTAAAGATCCTGGAATCTGCATATCCTACATTGAAGTCAGGATGTGGAGCGTCCTCTCCTTTCACCTCACAATCAAAGGGCAATGCAGGGGGCCCTGTCCTTTAAGCAGGTCGTTGTTGTTGTTGTTGTTAAGTCTTCTCAGCGTTAAGGGAAGTCTCTTTTGAGCAGGTCGATGTCTGAGCAGTGTAGGGTCTTCCATGGTAAAGGATTACTTCCAGGTGATGTTATAGACAAGCCTGGATGTTTTGTGGATGGCTTCCCTGGTTCAGGGGTGAATGGAAAATGCCCTTTCTTCTGAGGTCTGTGCCAGGGCGTTATGTCAATGTTCAGGGTGTAAGGTCCCTTTGCACTACAAGATTTGTGTGTTCCAATCTTTTTTAGATAGGATCTTATTTGTATGTATAGTATTTTCCCATTTTAATGTGCCTATGCAAAAAAGGAGCAATGCCACGTGGTGTTATTGGCGCATATGGGGGCCAAAAGAACAAGTCCAAATGATTCCCATGATATGGTTCAATCATAAGCATTAAACTGGGGGATTCTTTCACCAAAATTCCTTGTTAAACAGCTCATAAAGAGAAGATAAAAAGTGGTTAGAATCATCACTGTATAAGACAACATTTAGTAAGAATTATAGCTATCAGAGAAAAAACACAAAATATTCTAAAGAAATACGTGTCCATTTTATGTATCTTGAAACAGTTTGGGTTTGTTGCACACAATGCACGGCTCTGGTCTGTGATTAGGATTGTACAGTACTGAAGTTAAGAGTAATGTAGGTTAGTGACGTTTGTGGGGGTTAGAGAGTTAAGGAGTAAAAAAGAGCTTTGTAGGGTTGTGGGATAGGGCAGAATACTAAATGAACATTCTGGATACGCAAAAGGTAACATAAAGATAAGGAATACTCTTAATGCTTAAAGTGCGCGGGGGCACGTGCCCCCGCGCGATTCTGTAGTTTTTGGATGCATAGGGAGGAATTTCTCCCCCCTCCCCCCAGGGCCCGATTAACCAGGCGTGGCCCTGAAGACCCGCCTGGTGTGGGGAAATCTCTGTCCCCTGGACTAAGTGGTCAGCCCAGGGGGCTTTTCTTGGGGAAATTTTTAATTGCTGTTTCAATTTGCTGACTTGTAATTAGGTTCCTGTTTAGGCTTTCTACTTCCTCCTTTTTCAGCTTTGGGAGATTCCAAGGTTCTAAGAATATTTTTCTTCTGTGTCCTACAGCTTAAGAGCATAAAGTTGCTCAAGTGTCTGTTGCAATTTTTTCTCTTTCACTTCTGATGTGATTTATTTGAACATGTCTTTTTTTACATTGTGAATTTAAATAAAAGTTTAAACCTATCTTGTTAATTCTTTCAAAGAGGGTTTCATTAATTCTTTGAATTGCTTTCTTGGTTTCTATTATTTTGATTTCTGCTTTCATTTTTACTATTTCCTCTCTTCTACTATATTTTGAGTTCATTTACCATTTCTTCCCCCAATTACTTTAGATGTGTTTTTAGGTTATTGATTTGGGCTTTGTTTTGTTTCTTAATTAGGCCTACATTACTATGAATTTTCCTCATAAAATTGCTTTGTTATATCACCTAATGTGTGTGTTAAATATTAAATGAAAAGTAAATCACAAATAGAGGAAAAGAATAAACACCAGATACTTATCCATGATGAAATTTCAGAAGCCACACTAAAGTCAAATAACGCCTGTGGTGCAATTCTAAATTTTACTAAGTATAGGTGATTATTCTCCATTACTTCATAAAATCACTGATGTCACCAAGATGTTGTTTGATTAATCATCTCTCCACAACTAGCAAAAAATTATTTGTGCTTTTGACTACTTCCTCTACTAGTCTTTGTTATACCTGACATTTAATCTGAGGTTCGGAGACGATAAATCCATCTTATTTTCATTTGCTCACATCTAAATAAACCTGCTTTTCTTTCCTTTTTTTCCTCCTACCAATCCTTGTGAAAGAAGCAAGTGTATGTTGTAACATGCATTCACACTTACCATTGTATTTGTACTATAATTTCAACTTGTTCTAATGATCTTGGTTCTCTAACTCTTACCATAATGTTTTGTTTTTCTTGATTAAAGAAATTCATATTGTGTGCTTATATTTAAACTCATCACACTAAAATGGATTTTAACATTTTTCTTCATCTGTTTTAAGCCTCATCTTATATTTAGACAGATTTCATACAAATTTTATGTTATCATAGAACTTATAAATTGATCTTAAACATCTCATAAATATGATCTTTAAGAAGTAATGAAGAATTTTTAAAAGTCAAGTTTATATCCAGTAGCAAATTATATCTTTAAAATAATTTCTTTTTTATTTTTTTACTGTAATATTTGTATGTTCTCGATATTCAGGGCTCAAACCATAAGCCAATTCAATATACTTGGTGTCCAGCTAACCTTTAATCTGTAATACTGAGAACAAAGTAAGTTTTAATTTTTGAGTTTTGCATGCTAATTGATAGAATTAATTAAAACAAATGTCTTTTTTACCAGTAAATTCTTAGAAACAAGAGGAAAAGGACAAGAATCTAAAGGCAAATAGAAACCACAGATAAAATACAATCTATGAATAGTATGAATCAAATTTCTAAGAAAGAAAGGTGGGAGGAAAGGGATAAAAAAAGAACAAACATTTTTTTTTAACTCAGCACCCAAATTGCACAGAAAAGGAAGAGGAAATGCAGATTGTTTCATCACAGATGGGGCCAACATTCACTCTTATGACCAAGACTTCTAGTGTATTTTATAATATTTTCTAGCTTATTATTTATCTATCATGATAAATTATTGTGTTGGACTGTTACAGTTAGGTGGGGTCACTTCAGTCATGTTTTAGCATTTACAGACTTAAAGGGACTGCTGATTTGAAGGACTTAATCACATTGTCACTGTCTATAGTTTACAAGGGACTGTTAACTGCAAAATCACATTTTCTTATTCTTGGATGTGGCCTTTTCTGAGCCTAATTAATGAATATAAAACATTTTACAAAGAAGCAAAATTCTAAGAGGCCTAGGGAGGGGGAGCTTTAAAATTCAGGCATTTAAAAGAAAGAAAAAGCAAGAAAGCAAGAAAAAAGAAAGGAAGGAAGGAAAGAAGGAAGGAAGGAAGGAAGAGGGAAGGAAGGAAGAAGAAAGAAAGAAAAGAAAGAAGAAACAAACAAAGAGAAAGAGAAGGAAAGAAAAGAAAGAAGGAAGAAAGAAAGAAGGAAGGAAAGAAGGAAGGAAGAGAAGAAAGAAAGAAAGAAAGAAAGAAAGAAAGAAAGAAAGAAAGAAAGAAAGAAAGAAAGAAAGAAAGAAAGAAAGAAAGAAAGAAAGAAAGAAAGAAAGAAAGAAAGAAAGAAAGAAAGAAAGAAAGAAAGAAAGAAAGAAAGAAAGAAAGAAAGAAAGAAAGAAAGAAAGAAAGAAAGAAAGAAAGAAAAAGAAGGAAAGAAAGGAAGGAATTAAGGAAGGAAGGAAGGAAGGAAGGAAGGAAGGAAGGAAGGAAGGAAGGAAGGAAGGAAGGAAGGAAGGAAGGAAGGAAGGAAGGAAGGAAGAAGTAGAAAGAAATCTTGGAGATAACTAAACCTAATATAATACCTTGCATGCATTAGGCCTGAGGTTTTCAAATTTTTTAATCTTAATGTCACTTTCAAGTATTGATTATTACAAATTAGTTCTACAATATTTCTAACAGTTAGATTTGATGTAAACTGCTATTTCATATCAACATCACCAAAGTGTCCAAGATCCTCTACTAATGTCTTATATTACTTCTAGTCTGCCTCATAATCACTTTCCATCCTCTCCCTTGACTTGTTTAGTATTCTCAGTTCTGTGCTCCAGGGATGTTTTATTACCATTTGGTATTGCCAATTCCCTTGTTTTATTTCTCTGTATATCAGAGATTAATAAGACAATCCAGTATTTGTCGTTTTTCTGACTTGTTTCACTTACCTGTTGTATAAAATTGCATTATTTCATCTTAAGTCTATAAACCATAAATTCTTTGTTAAAAATTTTTTGCAGCCACTTAAGAAAGTTGATTCTGCACTTAGGGATAATTCCTAGCATCTCTCATAAAACTGTGTGCAGTGCCAAGGATTGAACTCCAGTTGGCTTAAAGAAAGCAAATGCCCCATCAACCTATAGTACTGTCTCTCCAGTCACATTTTTCAATCCGGAACTAATGATCCATCAACCAAAAGACCACCAAGGAAACAGGCAATAATGTAAATGCAAAGGAGTTTTTCCAGCATGCTGGGTTCCAACATCTAAGAAATGAGGACCCTGAGAATGACTCACATGTCAAATTTAAAGGGTACATGGGGCTCAGTCTAAGGACTCTCTGCCTCTAGGTATTGATCTTTTAAAATTACTGGTCCTTACAAGGTTGGGCTAGGATTGGTGGTAGTTCAAATGTAGCATCAGATAGACGGCTGGGTAGGCTGTAGCCTCCAGACCAGGATGCGTTGTCACTGGCCCTCTGTCAGCTGCTGTTTAGTCTCCGGTATATGACCAGTTCAGATATTCAGTTCCTAGAATATCCCCATTTCACTGGCTCCAGGAACTGGCTGTTCTTCAAGGCCTGGTCTTTATACTTTAGAACTGCAGCCTGTCATGGCTGCACTTCGGTTCACCGCAAAGCTAATTTACAGTTAATTTCTAAACCAAACTTTGAATTCTAACATAATAATAACTTTTTTCTATTTATCTGTATTTGAACACTTAAGTTGTTTGCATATCCTGAAATTGTATAAAAAGTTTCAATGAATATAGATGTGCCTATCTTTTTGCATTTCTGTTTCCCAGAGATTATGCAAAAAAATGGAATACTTTATTATCTTATTCTTTTGACTTTCATTTCACTGACAATAAGTGATAATGAACACGTTTTGTATGCATACTGCTGTCATATGTTCCTCTCAAGGAAATGTTTGTTGATCTCTCCCCCCCTCATTTTATAATGACTTTATCAGTTTTTGTTGAACTTGTAAGCACTTGGTGATTAGCTCTTTATCTGATACACTATGTGCGACTATTTTCTCATTCAATAAGATGTCTTTTCACTTAATCCTGAGTTTTCTTTGCCATAAAAATATTTTTAGTTTAATGTGATCCCACTAAAAATTTTTGTCAGTATTACCTATAATGTGAAATCATTCCAGTTACCACTAAGTTATCTATATCCCATATTTTTAGAGTACTGCTTCTGTTTTCCTCAATAACTTTTATAAATTTTGATCTAATCTTGAGGGGTTTTAATTCATTTGATTAAAATTTTATGTGTGTGAGATGTATGTAGAAGTATTTTTTTGCACATGGCTATCAAGTGTTCCCACTGTCATTTATTAAAAAGCATTTCTTTGATTCTCTTCATATATTAGTTCATGCTACATTGCCACAGATTGTTCATAAATCTAAAGGTGTATTTCTAAGCTTTTATTTCTATTCCATTGTCTGGAGGGTCTACTTTTATTCAAGCACTACAATCTATTTATAAATTTACACTTACAGTATAACTTAAATTTAAAGTTATAAAGTGTGATGCTTCCCATTTTTTTCAGAATAACAGGTATTTTATGACTCTAGTGGACTTATTATTCCCCATAAATTTTAAAATATTTTGGTCTACTTGTTTAAAAATTTTTGTTGAAATTTAAATGGGAATTACATTTATTTATTTTTAATATATAAACTCTTTATTTAAGCAATTTATTATGTAAATTGGAGTAAGAATGGCATTTGATAATGTAATTCTTTCAATTCATTATCATAAAATTTTTTCCATTTTTAGTTTAATTTTCTACTTCTTTCAGAAATGTTATAGTTTTCAATGTATAAGAATTTCATATTCCTATATTAATTGAATTCATAAATATATTTTTGACATCAGTGAAATAGATTCATTTTTGCACTTGAGAGATAGTACAATGGGTATGGCACTTACATTGAATGTGGTCTGCCTGGATTCTATCTTCAGCATCCAATCAGTTCTTAAAAAATTTGGGAGTGATCCCCAAGAGCAGAGTCTGAAATTAGCTTTGGACATTGTTAGCAGTGGCCTTACAACAAAGAAATAAATGGATTGTAATAGTTTCTTTCTCTTCTGTTTGTTATTTTCATTTAGAAATACATATTCTATGGGCTGGGGAGGAGGGAGATTTGGGACATTGGTAGTGGGAATGTTGCACTGGTGAAGGTCGGTGTTCTTTATATGACTGAAACCCAACTACAATCATATTTGTGATCAAGGTGTTTAAATAAAAATAATAAAAATAATATTCTAATGTGTTGATTCTATAGCCTGCAAGTTTGCTGTATTGTTTTATTATTTATAAGAATTTTTAATAAAGTCTTGAAAGTCTTCTATGTGTATTATGTTAAATGCAAATAGTCTTAATATAATGAATTCATTTTCAATTTAAACATCTTTAATTTATTTGCCTAATTCTGTGACTTCCAATGACTTCTAAGACTATATATGTTCTAATAGCTTTTTATTCACTCCTGTTTGCATCAAAGATTTTTTTATTTTTCTTTGAATTAATATTTGATCCAATGTTACTTGAAATTGTGTTTTTAGTTTTCAAATATTGGGGTTTTCCTTAACTTTCTATTTATGATTAATTTCTACCTTTATGTCATTATGGTATGAGAAAATACATGATATTAGTCCCTATTACCATGACTTTATGGATTCTTAAATTATGTCCTCCAAAATAATCTATTTTGGAGAATGTTTTATATGCATTAGAGATGAACTTTTATTTGACTTCTGGGGCATAGAGGATCCTATTGCCTATTAATCCTAGTTTTTCCAATTCTTCATTTAGGAATTATGTTTATTATTGGTATTCTGACTATCTGACCTCTCTGATGATAAAAAATGGCGTATTAAATTATCCTGCTACTGTTATATTGCTATCAGTTTCTCCTCGGGTAATTTATATAAATATTCCTATTATTTCATTTGATATATTTATGTTAAGATGTAAGTCCCCTTGCTCTATTGCTCCCTTTCCAATGTGTAATACCCACCCCAATCTACTAATACTTTATTTCTCTTAAATGCTACTTGGTCAAATACAAGTACATAGACTCCAAATTATACTGCAGGGCCCCATGGCCCTTAGAGTAGCATTGCCTGAACAGCATCATAGAGTTCCGCTTCAATTATTTAATTTTGGGACCTCAAAGAAGTGGCTGCAGGTCCTCAAGATATTGTTAAAGAGTTAGCCTCAACATTTTTTAAAAAATTATAAATCTTTTATGAGGCCAAAATGATAGTACAGCGAATAGAATGTTTGCCTTGAATGCAGTAGATCCAAGTTTGACCTCTGAAGGAAAAGCCTGCAGGAATGACCCCTGAGCACCACTGGGTGTGGCCCAAATCCCACCACAATTATAAAGCTTAAAAAAAAGAGAACAAGTACAAGAAGATACTTTCCCTTCCATTTTTCTACTTAATCTCATGGTAGAGTTAAGGACTATATTTTATTTCAGAGAACATGTAGTTTACTAGATCTTTGGGAAGTGTTAATACTTTTTTCTAAACAATAACTATTCTACAGTAAGAAACAAAAGTGTAATTTTGAATTTAAAAGAAGTACAAAAAGACACAATTACTACATTTGGTGTTTCCAGGATGTAGAATTTTTAATATATTTCCCCTATTCCTCCCTGGTTCTTATATAACACAAAAATATCTTCACTAATTATTACACTGGAGACTGGATTTATTTCTTATTATTTTATTCATTTTCAAAACTGAAAGAGAAGACCAGATCCAATTATCTAAAATGCAAATATATTCTATTTTAAAATTAATTTAATAAATTAGACAAAATAGAATTTTAAGTCAAAAGCACAAGATTAAAGATGACTATATTCACAAAAATGTAACCCATTAAGAAAATAAAATAGTGATGAAAACTTGGGTAACACCATACTTAGACAAGGAGATAACTCTTCTGTAAGTAGTTAATGTTTAAAATTACAAAAATACATTACTGGTGACAATATGGATACACAGAATTTGAAAAATAACTCAATTATTTTAACAGTCGCATAGAATTTGATGTTATGTTTTGATAACTCTTTGCTTTAAATGATACTATTCCATTAGTTTACTTTCCTCTGTTCATTTTTTCAGTCCTTGTCTAAATACTAACTTTTCAGTACTATCTCCTTTTCACCAAAAATAAGCATAGCTTATTTCAATGTTTTCTGAATAATGGTTATTTTCATGCCCATTTTTTTTTTGTATATTGCAAAGGTAGCAGATATTTCAGTATTTCCACTACTCAGCTTAATATATGGTAGTTAGGAGGACTTAGACACAGAATAGTCTCATGTATGGTTTTTAAAAAAAGTAAAAAACATTATTGTAATAATATACAGAAACAATAGAAATGAGGGCTGGAAGGTCCATTCCATGATATGAAGCTTGCCACAAAGAGTGATGAGTTCAGTTGGAGAAATGACTTCACTGTCAACTACTATGACAATGGTAGTGAGTGAGAAAAGTAAAATGCCTGTTAAATGCAGGCAAGGGGTGGGGAGGAGGGAGATGAAGGATATTGGTGGTGGGAATGTTTCACTGATGAATGGGGGGTGTTCTTTTATTCTATTTATATAAGTGAACCCAACTACAAACATATTTATAATCATTGTTCTTAAATAAATATGTGTATAAATGTATTAAAATATAATAAAATAATTGTAAGAAAAAGAGGATGGTAATAAAGTAATAGCTTACTTTGTCAATATCAGCTGAAGGAAACAATTATAATATTCTGTCATCTTCTAAATTTTATTTATAGATATAAAAAAACCACTGTTTACTCAGTAGAGATTCCTTGAGCCTGTAATTAGTCCAATACACTGAGATGATTTTTTTCTTCTCCAAATTATATACAAACCTGTGTACTCTCTTTTTCTTTTTTTTTTTTTCATTTTTGTTTTTTTGTGGGGCCATACCCATTTGATGCTCAGGGGTTACTCCTGGCTAGGCACTCAGAAATCACCCTGGCTTGGAGGGACCATATGGGATGCCGGGGGATCAAACTGCGGTCCTTCCTTGGCTAGCACATGCAAGGCAGACACCTTACCTCTAGCGCCACCTCACTGGCCCCATGTACTCTCTTTTTCAATCTGTGAAAAACATTACACTAGAGAGAAAAACTTAACAGCAATCTTGTGGAGAATATAGTGGATATTTTAAGGTTGGGTTTAAAAAAGGAGAGTGTAAATATAGGCCCAACCACAGAGTGGTATTTACCTCCATCATGACCAAACTACCACATCCAGATAAGCTGCTCAGGTACATAGACAGAACTTCTGCCTCATATGTTCGTGTGGTTTGAGGTGTGTCCGCCCATTGCCTCTTTGCAGGAAGTGTGGGGGTGCCCCTGACTGCCAGTATGGTATTTTGTTTCCCCTGGAGAATGAATCAGAATGGCCTGTCTGTTTATGTGCATGCTAGGCTTATTTTTTTTTCTCCATTCTCACTCTAACACTGTGAAGCAAAAATAGGTTAGAGAAATGACTACTGAAGTCTGTCATCACAATTAGTATACAGGTTTTTGATGGGTTTCTAAAGAGCAACTTGTCACTAAGAATAAAAATGAAAATATTTACTTTCCTCTTTGTTTACTCTGTTGCATGCTAATTCAACTCCAGCTAAATTTCTGATACTCTTTCATCACTCTAGTGATAAGAATATTTATGCAGAATTGTAACCAGAGACATATATAAAACAGAATAAAATGAACAAGAGAAGCGTGATAACAAGAGCCATACAAATATAAATTTGGATGGTTTGATTCACTTAAGAAGTACTTATAAAAAGTCTACTTGTGTTGAAGATTCTCTAGGAAGACTTTTTAACACAAAGTGTAACAGGAACTTGCAATAGAATAGTAGAGTCCTGGGCTGGAGAGATAGCATGAGATAAGGCGTTTGCCTTGCATGCAGAAGGACGGTGTTTCTAATCCCGGCATCCTATATGGTCGCTTGAACCTGCCAGGAATGTTTTCTGAATAATGGTTATTTTCATGCCCATTTTTTTTGTATATTGCAAAGGTAGCAGATATTTCAGTATTTCCACTACTCAGCTTAATATATGGTGGTTAGGAGCATAGAGCCAGAAGGAACCCTGCCGGTGTACCAGAAGGTACACTGCCGGGCGTGATCCAAAAACAAAAGACAAACAAACAAACAAACAAAAGAATAGTAGAGTCCAGTGGTTTGGTTTAGCCAAAGGGAAATTAGCTGTTGAAGAACCAGTCCATTGATAAATTAGATCTTTAGAAGTTTGCTCTCTGTATTTTTCTATTTTTCTTTTTTGTGATTCTTGTCTGAAAAAAAAACCTTGAATAATAACTGCATGACACAATTTTTCTTTATGACATTTAAAAATTACTCAGTATATGAAGTACTCACAAAACTCAGCAATAATAAATTGAATAAACACATAAAAATGGGTAGAGAACACATGCAGGCAATTTCTCGAAGAGAACATGCAGACAATAAATATAAATATAAAAAAGTTTTCATTATTGCCTATTATCTTGAAAATTCAAATTAAAACAAAATTGAGTTATCATCTATTACCAATGTGAACAATATATATGAAAAGGTCTAAAAACAAACCAGTGTTGCTGGGGATATGGTGGGAAAGGAATCCTTATTTAATGTTGGTGGAATTGTTGTATGTCTGAGTCTGTAGAAACCACTGTGGAAGTTTTTAAAGTATGAAAAGAATTTTCTAGTTACTCAGTGATCTTGGCATTTGCCAATAAAACACAAAGAAAATTTAATTGAAAAAAGATGTATGATAATTACTTTAGTGTTTACTGCAATAGCTAGGATATGGAGACAACCTTACTATGTTTAATGACAGTTGAATGAATAAAGGAAGTGTTGTATATATACACAATGAAATACTATACAGCTCTAAGAAAATATTCTGTTATTTTTCATTGCAAATTGATGGAACTAGAGAGTAATGGGTTTTTTTTTAGGGTATTGTAAGCAAAATAAGTCAGAAGGAGAACAAATACTAGATATCAGTCATCTGTGGTTTAGATGGAAATAAAATAAGGGAATTAATAGCATTTGAAGATGACAGTGGCTTTGGCTGTTTATAGTTCCTTTATTTACAAAACTAAGATAATATGTCGGGTAGTGAACAGTGGGATTTTTGTGTGAGGAAACAAAATGGTGGACAAGAAATAACTGAAGGTAATTGTGGATGGTCTTTCTCATTTTGGTTGTGATTAGGAATGGTAATTGTATATTAGTATTATAAATGTTAACTATTGCAACACAAAATTGGAAAATCACAGAGCCTCAATAAATGTACAGGCAAAGATATATGTATTAATACAAAATATGAATATATAATTTCAAAATATATTAATACAGAAACAAAACAGAGTTTAAAATGTTATAGTAAGACCCCCCAACTATTTTAAAAGGCATAAAGTGGACACGTATGTCTTTTCAACATTTTATGTGTGTTTTCTTTGACAGCTATAGCTCTTGCTGAATATTTTCTTATGCAGTGACTATTTTCCCCATTTTTTATCTTTTCTTCTCTTTGGGAAAAGTTTAATAGGGAATTTGGTGAAAGAGTCCCTCAGTTTAATTCTTATGTTTGAACCAAGTCACGGGTATTGTTGAACGTGCTCTTACGCCCCCATATGCATCGATAACGCCACGTGGCTTTATTTCTTGTTTGCATAGGCACATTAAAACGGAAAAATACTATACATGCAAATAAGTTCTTATCTAATAGAGATGGGAACACACAAACCTTGTAGTGCAATAGGACCTTACACCCTGAACACTGACTTAAGAACCTGGCACAGGCCTCAGAAGAATGGGCATTCTCCATTCAGCCCTGATTTAGGGAAGCCATCTATGAAACATCCAAGGTTGTCTATAACATCACCTGGAAGCAATCCTTTACCAGGGAAGACCCTACTGCTTCTCTGACATCGACCTACTCAAAAGAGACTTCCCTTAACACTGAGAAGACTTAACAACAACAACAATGACCTGCTTACTGAACAGGGCTTTCTGCATTGCCTGCTTACTGAAAAGGGCTAGGATCGGCGCAAAGACCAAGACCATCAACCACAGAAGAAGGATTAAAATGACACTGAGGGAACAGAACTTCTAGAACCACAAAGAAAGACTTCATTATAAGTTCCACTCCTTGACCTGTGCAGATACAGAGATCTCTAGATACAGAGGTCTGATTTTATCACCCAGGATGGAGCAGAAGTCTTCCATACACCACAAAAGCACCAAGGGGAGAGTAAATGAACCTGAAAGGAGTCTATAGTTAATCCCATGACAATATACTTCAAAGGTGGAGAAACCCTGTATCTCTTAGGCCATGGGAATTCCTTTTCGAATGACCCCAATATTTACTGTGCCTGTGCAGGAGGGAAGAAAAAAGAAAAAATAAAGGCAAAAAGCACAAAACAATTTATTTATTTATCTAGTTTTTGTCGATTTCTTTGTTTTGGTGTGGTTATTGAAGTTGTCTCAATTATATTTATTTATTTATTTTTCTTTTCTTTTCTTCCTTTATGTGCTCTGCCATGTTTTTTATCTCAAGACCATGGTTTTTATGTGGTACTTATCTTTATTGTTGGAGTGCTCACTGGATATTTTATTTGACACTTCTTTTTGTATTGTTGTGGTGTTTCACCTTCTTTTTCCCCTTCGTCTCTCACACCTAGGATGAGAGCCTCTAGGGACTCCACCCATTTTCGGCATATTTGATTTCCCCCCCCCAGTTTATTACTTTTCTCTTCTTCAAACAAAACCACATAACTTGAACTATCTAGTCCTGCCTCCCAATTAGAGAGGGAAATAAGGGAGGTACCAAGACCAAAAAGGTGTAAGACCACTAAGTAGTAAGCTAGGCACAGAGAGGACCACTTATTCTAGCAGCCCTGGGGGTGAAGGAGGAGGATATGGAAGGTAGGACGGGAACAGAGGTGGAGGAAGGACAATTAGGTGATGGGAATTCCCCTGATTTTATGTTAATATGTACCTAAAATATTATTGTCAATGATATGTAAGCCACTATGCATAAAATAAAAATTATATTAAAAAAATCTTAGCTCTGAGTCCAACAACATATCAAAGAAGCCATACATTAGGTCAAGTAGATCCATCTAAGGGTTTTAATAATAGTTAAACATATGTAAGTCAAAAATATATTTCACATTAGTAAAAAAAAGATAAAAATTATATAATCATATCAACTGCTACAGAGAAAACATTTGACAAGCCAAAAGTCACTCATGATTTTAAAACTCTCAATAAACTAACCTTCATCAGGCCCGAGAGATAGCCTTGCAAGCAGCCGATCCAGGACCTAAGGTGGTTGGTTCGAATCCCATTGTCCCATATGGTTCCCCGTGCCTGCCAGGAGCTAGTTGTGAACAGACAGCCAGGAGTAACCCCTGAGCAACGCCGGGTGTGCCCCCCCCCAACAAAAAAAACTAACCCTCATCAACATAATAGCAATCATACCCACAAGCCCACAGATAGTTTCTTTTTTTTTTTTTTTTTGGTTTTTGATTCACACCCAGCAGCGCTCAGGGGTTACTCCTGGCTCTATGCTCAGAAATTGCTCCTGGCAGGCTCAGAGGACCAAATGGGATGCTGGGATTTGAACCACCGTCCTTCTGCATGCAAGACAAGCGCCCTGCATCCATGCTATCTCTCTAGCTCCAGAGAGTTTTATTCCTAATGGTAAAAGCTGAAAGCATTACCTCTGAAATAAGATAAAAGGCAAGGATGTCCATTCTTATTTAATATTGTATTAAATGTCCTAGCAACATCAATCAGGCTAAAAAAAAATCAAAGTGATCCAAATTGGAAAAGAAGGAATAAAATTATCACTATTTGCAGATGCGTAATAAAATACATTGAAGACACTTGAGAGTCCACTAAGAAGCTCCTAGAAATAGTAAATCAGTACAGTATATTGTCAAAGTCAATATACAAAAGTCGATTGCATTCGTAAATAGAAAGAATGAATCCGAGTAAAAAGCAATAAGGAAATCTATATCACTTAATATAGTGTCCACAAACATCAAGTATCTAGTAATCAATGAAAGATATAGATCTATAACATAATAACTTTAAATCACTGAAGAAAGAGAAAACTTAAGAAAATGGGAGAAAGAAACATGCTCATGAATGGGAAAAACCTATACTGTTAAAATGATTATCCTAGCAAAGCTATTATATAAATTCAATGTATTCTCTATCTAAATATATTCAACATTCTTCAGGACCTCGAAAAGTCAATAAAGTTTAAATGGAATTAGAAGAAACCTCTAATAGTCAAAGACACTCTAAAAAGTAAAAAACTGAAAGACTTCTCATGACTAATTGGGAACTGTATTATAAAGCGCTAGTGATTAAAACTTCATGGTACTGGAATAAACATTGGTTCTCAGAATCAAATACCCAAGGACAAAACCTGATATTTATGGATAATTTTCAAAAAATAATCTGAGAACATAAATTGGAATAACGCCAACCCCTTCTTCAAATGGTGCTGGGAAAACTGGATAACCATGTGTAAAAAATTAAAACTGTATGTGTTTCTTACACGTTGCATAAAAGTCAGTTGAATACAAAATCCAAAGTCAATGACAAGAGAAACGATACCCAATATACATCAGGTTGTACATGGGGGGAACAGTTGCACTAATATAAAGGGGGTAGAGGAGGAGGAACTGGGATTCAAGCTGGGAACAGGGGTGGAAGGAGGACTACACTGGTGGTGGGAATGCCCCTCATTCATAATTAATATATGCCTTAAATATTACTGTGGAAGATTTGTAATTCACTTTGCTCACAATAAAAAAGTACATTAAAGACCTTATGATATGACATATATTATAAACTACATTGAAGAAAATATAAAAGAACACTTCAAAATTTGGACCTCAAAGGTGTCTTTGATGATATACCATTGGCAATGGGACAGATTCAAAGTAAACAAATAGAACTACATAAAATTAAAGAGTTTTTGCAGAAAGAAAAAACAGTTAAAAATAATAAACAGCTAACTAAAAACATATCACTCAACAAATCAGAGAAAAGGTTGAAACCTAAGATATATAAAATAAGAGGAGGCCAGACAGATAGCATGGAGGTAGGGCATTTGCCTTACATGCAGAAGGACAGTAGTTCGAATCCTGGGCATCCCATATGGTTCACTGAGCCTGATAGGAGCGATTTCTGAGCATAGAGCCAGGAGTAACCCCTGAATGCTGCCGGGTGTGACCCCCCCAAAAAAAACCCTCAAAAAGATCAATTTTCTCAAAGGCAGATGGCCTGCAGGCACATGAAAAAGTGCTCAGCATCACTATAACTAGAGAAATCCACATCAAGTAGAAAATGAGATAACTCATACCAGTGAAAATGACACATATCAAAAATAATGCAAAATTCCTGTGTCGGCAGGGATATGGTGAAAAGGAACTCTCGTCCACTGCTAGTGGGAATAATGTCTACTTGGATACTGTGAGAAACAGTATTAAGGGGCCTTAGTAGTTTATAATTCTGCTCCTATATGATCCAGCAGTTTCACTTTAAGGCATCTACCCCTAAGATTTGAAAAACATTTATGTAAAGGACTTATACACACCATTATTCACTGCAGCACATGGTAGAATAGCAAAGATAGGGAATCAACCTAGGTGTCATGTAACAGATGAATGGATTATGAAGATGCAGTATATATAAACAATGTGATACAATTCAGCTGCAAAAAATGATAAAATCAGGCAATTTGCTGCGACCTGGTTAGAACCAGAAAATATGTTAAGTAAAGTAAGACTGAATGATGAACACTGGGTAATTTCACTTATCTGTGGTATATAGAATAACTGAACTAGAAATATAATGTAATGAAAATGAAGATATAATGAGAAATGGGTGACTAGATCAACCTTGATCACAGAATATAGCAGGGAGGACAAAAAGGGAAATTAATTAAAGGGGGGAAGGAGTTAAGAACTTCTGGTATACCAGTGATATGGAAAAGTGATATAGCTCTATATACAAATTACTGACTCAGGAGATCAAACCATGGTCCGTCCTAGTTTGTGCCACTGCTCTGGCCCCGGCTTTTGTTTTTTGTTTTTTTTTTTTTGTTTTTGTATTGTTTTGTTTTGTTTTGTATTTTTAACCATTAAGTTATTGATGGTTGGTGTGAATTTGTGGTAACCGACTTTGACTATATTTAGAAAAGTTTCTTTTATCTCTATTTTAGAGCATTTTAAAAATCATGAACAGAAGTTGAATCTTGTCCAAAACAGTCTCAGAATCATTAACCATTAATTTAATTATATGATATCAGTCTTTTCTTTTGTTGAATGATATATTACATGAATAGATTAAATATACTGAATCCTTCTTTTATCCCTAGGATTAAATCTATTTGATCATGGTATATGATACTTTTACTGTATTGTTAGATGTAGGTTTACTGAGATTTTGTTAAGAATCATTGGAATTATGTTCATCAGGGATATTGGCCTATAACATCCTTTTTAATTTTGCTTTTGACATTAGAACATTATTGGCCCCCTAGAAACTGTTCTGAAGTATATTTCTGTTTAATTAATTTCCTGGCAGAGTCTGAAAAATATAGAGTACATCATTTTTGAAGATTTGGAGGAATTTATTAGAAAACTCATCTGGTCCTATATTTTTGTTTTGGGGAGAAATTTGATTACATTTCAATTGGTCATTATCTGTTTTTATATAAGCATACATAAATATGTATATTATATATAATAGCTCATGATTATCTAGAAGAAAATAAAATTACAAAAATATATCTAGTTCTTCTATTTAGTTTTACAAAGAGTTTCAAAATGACATAGGATCTTTTGTACTTATTTTGTTGAAACTTGTTTCTTTAACTTCTATTCTAAATTCTAGGGGTTTTTTTGTTTGTTTTGTTTTGTTTTTTGCTTTGTGAATCTAGCCAAGCATTTATGGATTCCGAATTAATCTCCCAAAAATGTTGCCTTTGGATTTATCCTTTGTATTTTGTATTTCATTGATTTATGCCTTCACTCTATTATTTCTAATGCTTTGCTTACTTTGGCCTCTATTTAAACTTATTTTCCTCTCTAAATTGTTTTTGGCATATTAAACGTGATTGGTAGTGTCATATAAATGTTAGTAATTTGTTTTATATTTTTGTGAAGCATGCTATTGGAATTTTGGCAAATATTTTATTTATATTTGTTTACTTTTTGAGTAGGATGATCTTTCTCACAATGCAATATATTCTCTACCTTTTTCTAACCTCCCTTCTCATTTTGGGGGCAGAGGAGGTGACCATAACAGGAAGTTTCCCAGGATTGCTTCTGACTCTGTGCTCAGGGACTAAACCTGGTAGTGCTCATGAGGATTAAATATGCTGCCAATAATCTGCCAGTTGGTTGCAAAGCAAGCACACTACCTGCTGTACACTTTCTGCCCCTCTCTATCTTATATTATTAACAATGTCTTAGCATTCATTTTATAAGTCTTTGACTTTGTCGTTCATTCCCAAGTATTTGATGTAGCTAAAAATTTGGTTGTTTTATTAATTTCTCTTTTCACCAATTCATTGTTTGAATATAGAAATGCAGCATATTTATGTGCATTGGTGTTTTTTGTCTGCACGTTACCCTATTCATTATATCCAGTATTAGGAAGCAATTTTGTTACATTACTCACAGATAGTGATAATTTTAAGTCATTTCCAATTTGAATTATTTTTCTCATTTTTCCCCCTAATTGCTCTGGTTAGGGGTTCCAAAAACACATTGAATGTTAGTAGAGGGCATATCCTTGTCTTGTTCAAGATCTTAGGGAAAGAAAATGCTTTAAATATTCCTCACTGACTATCATTTGTTATGCATTTGTCATATATAAAATTTAGTGTGTTGAGGTATGCTTCTGTTATAAATATATTAAAAGTTGGGGCTGGAGAGATAGCACAGTGGTAAGGTGTTTGCCTTAGACGCAGAAGAAGGACAGTGGTTCTAATACCAGCATCCCATATGGTCCCCAAGCCTGCCAGGAGTGATTTCTGAGAATAGACCCAGGTGTGACCCAAAACCAAAAAAAAAGAAAAAATATATATTAAAAGTTTTTATCACATATTATTGAAACGTCAATTTTTTGAATCTCTATTGATATAATCATGTGTTTTTTCTTTATTATTGTTAATATGCTATCTATGTTAATTTATCTGTTTATATTGCCCTTGACCTCACATTCATAGGATGAATCCCAATGACCATAATAAATCATTATATGCATATTTTTCTTTTGTGATTATCAGTATTATCTTAATCCTGTCAGATGTAAAATAATCTTCTATGTGCTGTTACTGACTCAACTACTGAATTTCTGGGTTCTGAAACCTGCATTTTATGTTATATATGCAATTATCATAATAAAAAATTTTCTGCAATGTCAGGATTATAGTCCTTTTACATATTTTTCAGATATGATTTATATATTTTATTTAGATTTCTAATGCCAGTACCATATTTCAAAGCTAGTGTCTACAAGCAAGTGGCAGGATGCCATCCCAACAAACAGTGGTAGCCCCTCCAAATATCATGAGTTTCTGCCAAATTTGTGCAAGAATAACATTATCTTGCTAGCAGAAGAGTGAGGTCAATAACTCAGGGAACCAACAAAAATTGAGGGTTGTCAGAAATAAAGAAATCTCAATCTTGTGCCAATCTTGATGCAAGAGAGAGTGTCAAGGTCTCACCCCAGATGTCTTGGTTGGCATAAGAAAGCTTCATAAAGAGCCAACTATTTAAGCTCTTCCTTTATTTATGTACCAGAAGTAATTAATTCTAGGAATAAAACATAGTATGAAGAAGACAAAATAAACTCCCTTACCCCCTGCTGAGAAAGATTTACTCCGAGATTCTAATCCAGGGGCACAATTGTTACTATTGGGATGTGGATAATAGATCATTATACTTAAATTTTGTAACACAATTGTGAAGTCTCATACACTGCTCAAGACTTTGACAAGGATTTGGCACAGAGGAGAGAAAATAATAATAATGGAAACTGATTGCAGAGAAACTTGTCAATGAGTTGAAGTCCATGAGAAGTATGTTTAGTGAAGATGAATTGTGAACAATCAAATATTGAAACTAGCAGTTGTCAGATTTTTATCCCCCAAACCCACATGTTTCTGTTTAGTTTTATAATAAATATCTATTATACGCAGTACGATAGGAAAGAGGCAACATCTATCATGAGACATCTGGCTTTAGAAACAGATTTGATGACACAATCTTTGAAGTTGAATCACTGCAAACTCGATTTTTTAGTGTTCCCATTTACATATAGTAAATGAATCACTTCGACCTGAATATTTAGTTATATTTATGACACCGAATACCAACTTTAAAAATAATTTTCTGTACTGTCTACTGTCATTGCCAATGTGCCCACTGAATGTGAAATGTATCTAAAATTAGATCAGGCAACATTTCATTTTTTTTCTCCAAGATTTCACTTGGATACAAACACTCACACATGCACACGCACACACACACACACACACACACACACACACACACACACACACAAGCTTAGTTTCTTGAAAGCCAGTTGATAAGCATGCTGAATTCTTATCATATTTCATTAAAATGCATAGAAATAAATTTTGTTGTATATTTTATGCCTAAATATCTAAATAGAGGAAACAAGACTTATTTATTCCTACTTAGTAAAATTGCCTTCAAAAATCTGTAAGGAACATACAACTCCTAAACTTCCTAAACTTGATGATTCTCCCATCATCACTCTATGCTTATTTATTTTGGTTTGGAAGCTCACCCAACTGTGCTCAGGACTATTCCTGGCTGGAATTAGGAAACTATATATGCTTCTGGGTATTGAACCAGGATTTGCTTCATGCAAGGCAAGTACCTTATCCTCTGTACTCTCTCTCTGACATAACCTAATAATTCTAATTTTAAATTCACTAACAGAGTGTATTTAAAAAGAATAACTGATTAGAGAGTCAAATAGCGAGTCTTACTTCTAGGAATATAGCAGGAGAGATACTTCCAAATGATCTTTTAATAATCTTATACTTTACTTTATAGGGATGCCTATCAATCTTCCCTTTAACTCAATCTCTCCCTAAATCCAAAATTCTCCTGCTGCTTACTTGAGCAAAGAGATAAGATGAAACAATTATAAGTGCAAAAGAGAGCAACAAACTAGAATGACTTCAATGACAGTTGATTTTAGGAGAGATTTGATTTGTAGACTTAACCTGTGATTATTATTTTTAAATTACCATTATTGAGGTAGCATGTATTTATGTTTCTAATTAAGACTCTACATGTACAGTCTACATGTTACTGACCCATATCCACCAACCACTGCACCAATGGCCCACCACCATCCTGTAATAGACCTGTTGTTTTAAGCAGTATTATTTATTTACTTACTTGTTTATTTATTTATTTATTTTAGCTTTTTTGAGCCACACCCGGTGATGCTCAGGGGTTACTCCAAGCTATGCACTCAGAAATCGCTCCTGGCTTGGGAGACCATGGGATGCTGGGGCATTGAACCATGATCCATTGTAGGTTAGGACATGTAAGGCAAACTCCCAACCGCTTGCACCACCGCTGTGGTCCAGTTAAGCAACTTTATTAAAATGCTATATTTGCAAATAATGATAATCTGACTTCCTTTTTTCATTAAGATCACTTTGACTACATTTCTTACCTGATTTGCTGCTACTATGATTTCTAATACAATGTTGATTAAGTGTTGAGTAATTGTTTCATCTCAGGGTATATGCTTTCAGTCTTTCAATGCTGATAATAATATTGTTTGGGCCAGAGCAAATATCCAGCAGGTAGGGTGAACTGATCAATGCAGGTTCAATATTTGGTACCTCATTTGGCTGCCTGAGCACAAACAGGAATGAGCACTGATACAAAGCCAGAAGTCCTGAAAACAAATAATATTGGCTAGGGGCTATTTATAGATAACTGTTACTATCTTGAGGAAGGTTCCTTCCACTCCTATTTTTAATGAAGGTCTTTTTTATTAAGTCATGAATGGGTATTGGATCTTATCAAAAGCTTTCTCTGTAAAGATTGATGTGAAAATACAATTTATATCCTTTATTTTACTAATGTGGTGAGTACATTATGTTAACTGGTTTGTATACACCGAACCATTATTTTATCTCTGGGTTAAATCTCATTTGATCATGGTGTATGATTATTTTCATGTGCTTGTGGATTTGGTTAGCTAATATTTGTTGATATTTGTATCAGTATTCATCAAGAAGATTGTTCTGTCATTTTCTTTTAGTATATGTAAGCTTTGGATATGAATGTAATGTTAGTTTCATAGAAGGTGTTAAGATTCCTGTTTTTTTGATAGTTGGAAGAACTTAAGAATCAACTCCAGAAATTTTCTTTGAAGATTTGATAAAACTCACCCAGAAATCCATCTGGATCAGAAATTTATTTATTTTGTCTTATAAATTTTAAATTGAAACACCATAAAATGCTTAGTTACAAAATTGTTCTTGATTGAAATTCAATTATACAATATCAAGACCCAACCCTTCACCAGTGCACATTTCTACCAACAATGTACCCAGTTTTCTTCCTGCCCTCAGCCCCCTGCCCTACTTTCTCTGCCTTCTGGCAGACATATTTCTTTTCTCTCTCTTTCTCACTCTCTATTTCATTTTTACTTTTTAGGCACTGTGGTTTGCAATACTGTTACTGAAGGGGTATCGTGTATATCACTTTATCTCCTTTCAGCCTCAAGTTCTTGTCCAGTATGATCATTTTCCAACTATCTCTTTTCTGCTCTAACAAAACTCTCGTACTCTTTGTGGCAAGCTCCTACCATGAACCATTCCTCCTGGTCTTTGTTTCTAATAACTTTGGGTATTATTATCATACTATTTTTTATGTTCCACAAATGAGTGAGACCATTCTATGTCTATCACTCTTCCTCTGACTTATTTTTATCAGCATTATATTCTCTATATCTATCCATGTATCAGCAAGAAAAAGATATCAAGGATATTTAGATGTCAAGTTTTCATAATTTTCAGATGTTTAGAAATTTCTAAAGACTCCACAAAATGCTTCTAGAAACAATAGATTTGTATAGGCAGGTCACAAAACTAATATGCAAATATCCATGGCTTCCCTATATACAAATAATGCAAGAGAAATAAAGCATTCATTAAAAAATCTCATTCACAATTGTTCCTCAGAAAAATAAAAGTCTTTCAGAATCAACCTAAATAAAGATGTTAAAGATTTATATAAAGAAAACGACAAAACACTACTTTAAAAAAATAAGAGGACATAAAAAAATAGAAACACATTCCCTGCTCATGGATTAGGAGGGTTAACATCATTAAAATAGCAATACTCTATCTAAAAGAAATGATTATACATCTACACAATGGAATACTATGCTGTTAGGAAAACTGTATATGTGTATATATGTATATTATTACATGTATGCATGTGTATATATGTATATACATGTATATGAATATATCCACATATATGTGTCCTGTTTGCTTCAGAAAGAAGCAACATACCTATGATATCAATTATGTTAGTGTCATAGTTAGATAAATTAAGGAATTGAATTACACTTTTTTGGTTTATTGGGGGGGGCACACCCAATGGCTCTCAGGGGTTACTCCTAATGCTGTGCTCAAAACTCCCTCCTGGTAGGCTCTGGGACCATATGGGATGCTAGGATCAAACCCGGGTTCCTGTTAGGTTGGCAGCATGCAAGGCAAACACCCTACCTCTGTGCTACCACTCCGGCCCCTCAAATGACACAGTTTTTAAAAAAATCTATACAAACATTGACCTTGGTCCTGAAATGGTCTATGTAGGTTAGTCTATGTAGTCACATTGAAGAAAGCTATACAAATACATGATAATATGATCTTGTCTTATCAAGTAAAGCGTCAGGGAGGGCATGTTTTTAAGGTTGAAATATAATTCTCAAAATGTTAACTGTAATATAAATGAGACTAAATATAGCATCAGTCCTTGTCTCTTTACCGGAATACCAATTTGATAGTGAAAAATCATGTGTACATTTAGAAGTGATAATAGCCAAGATAAACAAGATATCTCACAATTTTTATTGAAGTTGGATTTTTGTTTGTTTTTTTTGGGGGGGCCACACCCGTTTGATGCTCAGGGGTTACTCCTGGCTAAGCACTCAGAAATCGCCCCTGGCTTGGGGGGACCATATGGGACACCTAGGGATTGAACCACCGTCTTTCCTTGGCTAGCACTTGCAAGGCAGACACCTTATCTCTAGCACCACCTCTCCAGCTCCTGAAGTTGGATTTTTTTAAATCTCATTTTACTGGTGTCACCCGCTTCCAAGTTAGCACAATTCATATCTAAGAGAAAGCATTTAAAAAAAAAAAAAAACAACACATTGGTGGCGGGAATGTTGCACTGGTGAAGGGGGGTATTCTTTACATGACTGAAACCTAATCACAATCATTTATGTAATCAAGATATTCAAATAAAGAGAAAAAAATAAAAATAAAAAACAAAGCATCTCAATGTGCAAATGCTTATTGGAAGGGAAGGGAGCATGCGGAACATACATCCAAGACCATGGTCTTTCATGATCTAACCCAACGTGCCTTGATGGAACCAGCAAAGTTTGGTGGAAACAGCTAAGAACAAAGAAATAGCAGAATTTTGAGTAGGAGAAAACACAGAACTTGTGTCTTTCCTCCAGGAACAAGAGAAAGAAGTGGAGTATAATTTTAGTGTTCCAGTAGCCAGCACTAGAGAGAACGAACAATTATGAACTTCTAAAAACAAAGCAGGTATTCCTACTCAGGAATTCACAATGAACTGATGAAAACATATACATAGAAATATACATATACACAGAAAAAACTTTGACAGTCATGTAGAATTTTCAGCAAGTCCAACTGGAGATCTTTCCTATCAAAGTCCATTTTTAGAGAAGAAATCATTTCTCTACAAACATCTACATAGAACATGAGTAATAATAAATATGACATTAAATGAATAAAAGTAATCTAAAGTAACTGATCCCAAAGAAATGAATATCTATCAGTAATCATAAATAAAATTGAGGGCCCGGAGAGATAGCACAGCGGCGTTTGCCTTGCA
The DNA here is from genome assembly GCF_024139225.1 of Suncus etruscus. Classification (NCBI taxonomy): domain Eukaryota; kingdom Metazoa; phylum Chordata; class Mammalia; order Eulipotyphla; family Soricidae; genus Suncus; species Suncus etruscus. The sequence goes on along the minus strand of NC_064860.1, from coordinate 89,576,877 downwards.
AGCGGCTGATTCAGGACCAAAGGTGGTTGGTTTGAATCCCGGTGTCCCACATGGTCCCCCGTACCTGCCAGGAGCTATTTCTGAGCAGACAGCCAGGAGTAACCCCTGAGCAATGCCGGGTGTGACCCAAAAACAAAAAAAATTAAATTAAATAAAATTGAAATGTTAATTTATTATGTATGATAGATTTTTAGGCATTTAACAGTTGCTTGGTATACATCTTTGCTGAAGATAAGTGTCTGCTTTTGGGTACTCACAAAGTAAGGATGATAGATATAATTTCAAAATAATACATGAAAAATGGGGTGGAAAAGGCAAGAACAGAATGGTGATCACATTCAGCATTTAACTCAAAATTAATCCAACTACTGAAAGGCCTGAGGAAGAGAAACAATCGCAGTTAAGGTGATTAGTATAACACTCTCGCATTCATATCTTTCCATCTATGACCTAGATCTCACTTGATGATTGAAGATGTGATTTTTGCTAACACTTCCAGTCTCATTGCATTTTTGAAATATTTTCCAAAATATTTGTAAACAATTTCATGTTTTGCTAAAAGCTTAAATGACAGTTATTATTCTTGTTTCAAGTAAATAAAATTGTTGTCATTTAACATTGTCAAGACTATGTTTGAGGGAGTAGAGAAGAGGATTCTTATGGGTTACAGGCAGGTAATTGAGAAAGACACTAAATTTTGCCTTATTGACTTATAATTTACTTCCCTTATATTAAAATATTTTTCTGACCTTAGAGTTTGACTAAATAAAGATAAGAAGTTTGAGGCTAGAGAGAGTGTATAAAGGGGAGGGCACTTGACTTGCACATTGACAACCTAAGCTCAATACCAATATTGCATCTCAAATGGTCTTCCAAGCACTGCCAGTAATTCTTCAATGCAGAGTCAGGAGTAGCTCCTGAGCATTGCTGGGTGTGTTTCCCCCCAAAACAAAGCAAAGCAAACAAATACAATCAAGTAAAAAGAAAGATAAGCCACAAGTGCCATTTTCATGCATGAGCCACATCCTGGAAGTGTATTTTTTTTTCTTCTTATTTGGGGGTGGTGGTGGTGGTGGTTGTGCGGTGTTTAGAGCCTACTCCTGAGTACTATTATTCTGGCCCTGAAATGTGTAAGCTTTAGATTAAAAAGATAACTCCAGTAATATTTATTAAGCCAGTAGTATCATCATTCTGTCTTAAATCTATCTTGCTGAAAATCTAAAATTTAGAGACAAATTTAATAATAGGAATATCATCTAGAGTCATAAAGAATTGTTAAGGTGGCTGGACATTCTCCCTTGATGATGTCTTCAGCGTTAAATTTCTCCCTACTTTTCTTCCCTTTTGTTTAATTACTTGCATCTCTCTCCTAGCTCCTTTCTAGCCTCCTCCATTTCATTCCTTTATTTAATCTGCTACTTTCTGAGATATTATGAAGGACCAATACATCATGGATTAACTGTCAATCATTCTTCACACTTGAAGGAATCTCAGTCCTCTATAGAGTTTAAATTTTGATTGCTTATTATAATTATTGCTATTAATAATGATTATTCTTTTAAGCCACACCCAGCAGTGCTCAGAGCCTACTACTGACAGGGCATGGGAACCATATGGGATGTTGGGAATTGAACTTGGGTCAGCTCCAAGCACAGCAAGCTTCCTACTCACAATACTATTTATCCAGTCTAAGCTTAACCTATTATTAATATTTTCTTTCTAAATAAATAAAGTGTGCTAATTACTAAAACAGTTAAAACTGGGATCTGAGAGTGATTTATTGATTGAGTGCCTGCTTTGTAGGCATGAGACAACAGGTTCAATTCTCAGTTCCTCCCCATATTACCCCTGAAATCCTGATAGTTCTGCCATATGGGTTCTGTGATACCATCTCAAGCACTCTGCAAGCAAGCTGCTATGACCATCACAACCAAGTGCGGAAGCAGTGCAATCAAGTGTTGTGAATAACACAATGAAGTCGGCCATCTCCAGTCAGACAGAACAATTACAAAAGGAAGAATGAAGGGAGAAGTATAAAAGTTGAGCAATAAAATCAAGATGAAAAAACCATCTGTCGTTTACCATCCTGGGAAGCAATTCTATAGTTTAGAAAATATCTTTTCACTGTGTTTCTGTGCATTTAAAATATATTTCTTTTTAAGACTGTCATTCTCTCTTAAGACTTAATTCACTACATTATACTGATTATATAAATTTTTAAGACATTTAAAGTTCTATAACATTCTCCCATTTCAATTTAGCAAACACTTAAATCAAATTTTATTCATTGATACTTGGTTTGCAGTCATAGTTTTAAAGTAAAATATTAATAGTTTATTTACTATAAAATTTGATGAGTACACTTTCATGCTGTGTTATGTCTTATAACACATTCCATAATGCCACTCCATAATCAAAATGACCCCCTTACACTGAGGTAGTAGCTCAAGCAGTAAAAGCCCATGCCTCATATGTCTGAGACTCTGAATTTGAGTCCAGGTTATAATGATGAATTACTGAACACTGTGACAGAGCCCCTCAGCACCAAGGTCTCTGTGTGCAAGTGCACACACACACACACACACACACACACACACACACACACACACACACACTTCCTTTTTGTGTAGCTCCTATAATAAAAATGACTTCCTCAACGTCCTCCCACCTCTTTCCCTCTGGTAACTACCATTCCTCAGAGTTTAACAATTATTTTTATTTAAAAATAATTTAACAATTATTTTTATTTTTTTACCCATTCATTAGCTTTAGCTATTTATAGTCTACTATAAGTAAAATCATCTAGTAATTTTCTCTTCCAGCCTTATATATCTTTACATAATCACTTTAAGATACATCCACATCATGCCAACAACTACAATTTCATCTTTTTCAGTCATCTGTCAGTAGGCATTCAAATTGATACTGTGTTTTGACTATTGTAATAAAGTACTGTACTAACATAAGATTGTAAATACCCTTTTGGCTTTATACTTTCATATCATTAATCCATTGGAATGGTATTGCTGAAACAGATAGTATTTTTCCATTTTAGTTCTATTAGAAATATACTATTTTCCTAAAAGGAAGTACCGATTTATATTCCAAACAGTAGGATATAAATTAGTTTTTCTCCACTTTTCTCTCATTTTTGCCAACATTTGTTATAAAAATGTTATTTCTAGTCTTTTCAAATAGACCATTCTCACAGGTGTGCGATGATAGTGTATAAACATTTCCTTAGAGATACTGTATAGCCATCATATATTAACTGATAAGGATCAAAGTTGAGCCATGCAAAAAAAAAAAAAACTATGCTAGCAAGCACAAGACAAACACAAATTTGGTGAGCATTAGAAAAGGAAGTCAGGAGGCCAGAGCAATAGCACAGTGGGTAGGGTATTTGCCTTGATTGTGGCCAACTTGGGTTGAGCATGCCAAGAGTCATTTCTGAGCACAGAGCTAGAGGTAAACCATGAATACCACTGGGTGAGCCTCCCCCCCCCCCCCCGCCAAGAACCAAGCAAACAAAATTAAAGGCAGGTTAGTGTAGAATAGGAGATGATGCTTAAGAGCATAAATTGGGAAAAGATGAGAATGAAGGCATCTATTGTGTAGAGAAACCTATTAACATTTTCTGCTACTATTTGAGTCTTCCTTACCTAGCTGGATCTATTAGTTATTGAGGACTAGTTTGCCAATTATTGTGTAATTGTTTTGGGCCACATATGATTGTGCTGGAGCTTGCTTCTGGTTCTTAGCTCATAGACCACTCCTGGCAGAGCTCAAGAGACCATATGGGGTGCCAGAGATTGAACTTGAATCTGTCCATGGCAAGCAAGCACCTCAGCTTCTGTACTTATTCTCTTGCTCTGATCTTAATATTATAAGAAAAACACTGGGGGAAGTTCTTTATCTTTATAAACTTCTTTCCTCGACTGTAAAGTGGGAGTAACTTTCATTCATTAAATATGTTTCAGAGGGAAAGTTAGAAAATTTATAAGATGCTTGGTTTAAATTTATCATCATAATCACCCCAAATATCAATGTCATTATTAATTTGGCTGAAAATGGAATAAAATGACTGGTATCTCATACAGCTTCTCCGTATTCCCAAGTAGTTGGTTTCTTGTAATCAAAATGGTTTCCAATTTGCTACTAGTACTTCTATCAAGTGGAAACCAACTTCAAGATTACCTAAAGAGGCTCTGGGATCACTCTTCCATCAGACTTCAGAATATTAAACTTTCTAAAGAATTTATTTCTGCCGCATCTTCTCTTGACCACTTTTGCTTCAAATCATTGGCCTTTCCTCTACACTGCTTGAATTTGCTCCCTTTATCAAATAATCTAAGAAACTTCATTCCATCTAATCAATGATCTCTGAACAAAACCACCAGATATCTTTGATGTCATGGAAAACCAAGAATACTTTCCCAGACCCAGAGTCAATTCTCTCAGCTACCCATCTAATCTGTGCCCTTCCTCTCAACATGTTTAAACTCGCTTTTCCATTCCTGCATTGTTTTGTGGGTATCTATTTTTATGTTTTTTTTAATCTGAATTACTTTTATAGTCACATATTCCTGTCTTTACTCTGTCTAATGGTTAATCTTGATTTTGTTATTTAGATAGAAAGGTTAATATATGAAATAACATTTGTTAAATTCAATTCAGAAAAACATTCTCGACACCAAATTGCATAGAAAATTCCCAGTCAAATATTTAAGCCAACAAATAGCTTCTCTTTCTAAAGGAGAAAGAATATATATGTGTATATATATTTCCATTTTCTATGAAGTCTATAGGGGTCAGGGAAGATAACTCAAGTGATAAGACCTCATGTTCAGCATGTACTGCGCATCAACTTTGAACTGTAATACTGAATGCCTCCCCCTGCCCAAAGGTGTGACTATGATGAATCTCAAGAATTGTTGGGAGCAATCTCAATTTCCCCACTCTGGTCCCATTGCTAGCATAGATCTATGAGGAAAAAAGAAGTATATGAAGAAAATCGAAGTCTGTCTCCAATAAAGCTCACATTTAATATCATATATTCCTTTTATATTCATTTTATTTATTTCTATTTTCCATCATTTCCAAGAAGTTTTAAATTTGGGTAAAATTTTATTTAACATAGCCAACTAAAATTTTAATAAACTATATTTAATCTATGAGTTTAATATATATATTTTGCTTATAACCTCTCATATTCTCATATTAGCCCTTCTGATGTTATTTCACTAAAGATTAAAGGCCGGGCTAAAGACAATGGTAAGAATAACTTCTAGAAGTAGAAATATGGTTTAAAGATCAACTTGCTCATAGGTAGAATAAAAGAAAACAAAGCAAGGTATTATAAATCTCCAATAGAAACTAATCCTCAGAAATGATCAAGAAACACAACTGGGATCTGAGGGGGAAAGAGAGGAAGAACTATAGGATAATGGTTGAGATTGATGTCTTATTCTGCAGCTATAAAATAACCAAGTCAAAATACTATTGCAAACTATTATACCTTGATTTAAAAATAGAAAAGTATTAAATAAAAGCACTACATAAAAATCTAGTTTCAGAAAGTCTGATATTATGGTCACGCATAACGGGATTCAGCTGACCTGCTGATACACCTTGTGACAAAATTGAAAGGTAGCAGAAAGGACAGAGTCGAGGCAGATTAGACTAGCTTTAAGTTTTGGAAAATTGTTTTTCCGTTGGGTTTCTCTGGCTTTAAGATGTAGATAAGCATACCTGCAATGCAGTATGCTTGTGGAAGTAAATAAACTGACAATGGCTAAATGATGCAGCAATGCTAGAATTGATTGCTTTTTAAATGTTCCTTCTGCTTCCCTTCCACCTTCAGGTAGATCAACCAAGCCCTCAACCAACTTGCTCAATCACAGTAAGAGGCAAATTGGCATCAAACTCAGTTACTGAAAAATCCTCCAGATGGAAAGATCCTGTTTTACAAGACTATTTCCTAAGAATGGTACTAAGTGCTTGCTCATGTTCTATATAGAAAACATAAACTCAAATCTGTGTTGTGATGGATGTTTGCTCATTAAAAACACACCTATTTTTCACAGAATGGTAATAATAACTTTCCCCCATTTTTTTTTCTGATTTTCATATGGCTAGTGTTTGAGGCAGTTTTATAAATCACTGTCATTGTCACAAAAATGACCTCTAGCTATATTAAAAAGAACCCATGACAAGGAACTTGTCAAATTGAATAGAAAGGCCATAAAACCATTTGTTCATGTGACATTAAACTGATATACTACATGATAATGCTTCAAGAAGAACCTAAAACTCTATTCATTATAAGTCTTTTCCTGGGCTGGGTTTTGAATTGTGTTAATGAGATCATCGTGCTCGACTCATGTGAACAGAACACAGTTGCCAAATGCAGCACTGGGGATATAGAACCCAGAAAAGATTCTGTTAGAAATATCTTCAACAAATTAATTAACCTTTATGGGAGAAAGTTACATTAGCATAGTTATCACACAGCAGTAACTTAGTCTTTTAGCATCTAAAAAGTTTAGGGTAGATCCATGGCTTTCAATAATATAAGAATCTTGGACTTAACTGACTGGCCTGTAAAGTTGCAGGGTCTGGGGCCTTTGTCAGGAAAGTATTTTGGGTATCCTTAATTCTAGAAAGATCTCTGGGTGATTTTGATGCTTACTTGGGGTTTGGTCACACAAGGAATAATAGCAGCAACAGCAGCTGGGAGCTTTTTAGAAATGCAGAATTTGAGGTCCATGGAATCAGAATCTGAATTATAATAAGATCCCCAGTGATTCCACACACATTAAAGTTTGAGGAGCAGTAAAACAGTGATTTAAAGTCATGGCTTCATATAGTAATATCTCTTGGGAAACTTAAAATATCCCTTGGTCCAATTTTGCCCCAGATTCAATTAAATCAAGACTTCCTGGAGTGAAACTTCTGCAAAAGCATTTTTGTTGATATTACTGTGCTGTTTTTTTTTTTCCTCCTCCAATGATTATGCAATGGAGCAGGGCTCAAGACCCACTGTTGTGAACATCAATTTACAGTTTACATCTAAGATTTCAATGAGAGCATCCCAAATACCATGATGGATATGGGAATGAATAGAACCACTACTTTCAAAACTCATCATCAAATGACAACAGGAAAGAGAAAGAAGTTTCTTATTAAGCTGCTTATCAGAGTATTTCATTCTCATAATCTTCAAGACAACCTTGTCCGGGAAGTTATGAAATACATGCAATATGACAAGTATAATGGCAAAATGAGTTTCTCAAAATAATGTAACTCTAAAGGGTGTTTGTTCTACTCTACAAATCAGATTCTGTTCTCCCTAAGCACTGTTCACTCAGGATATAACAGATTACTATTTTAGGTTTATTTTTATTTGGGGTCTATACTCCATTGTCTCAAGGCTTACTCATGGCTCTGTGCTAGATACCCTATGGGGCTCTAGGCATTGTATGAGGAATTGATCCCAGGTAGACTGCATGCAAGGCACATGCACTGCTCACAATACAAACACTCTGGCTTCTATATTAGAATTCCTACAGCAGAAGTACATTTTTAGGAGTGAAAACTAGAAAGATAGAGTTCATCATTTTCAGGCTTCTCCTATGGATATCATCAGAATGAGATGTGGAGAAAGAACCATCAAGTTTTGTGGGGGCGAGTGCCATAGAAGACTAGAGGACTCTAAATTCACCCATTGAATGGGAATTTGTCTTCCTTTCTTTTGCCTCAACTGACTTATAAAACTTCCTTTAAACATAATCGCCACACTGCTATAATATTTGCTACTCACTTAAAAGTGCAACTAAAATATAATTAGTACTGAAATGTGGTAGAACTTTATTAAAGCATATAATCTGATAATATATAATTCTGAATATGCATATACTCAGAAAATCTTTTTCATTGTAAACAAATGAACATATGCTATCTTCAAAGATTTTATGTGCATCGTTTTGTAGTAATGGCTACCTTCTTTCCATTCCCTCTTCAGGATAATCATTTATCAGCCATTATTAACATTTTCATTTCATAGAATTTAATATAAAATGTTATCATAGAAAGCACATTGCTTGACTGCTTTCAGTCAGTATAGTAAGTTTATGGTTATAATACCATTAAAGTTTATTCAAAAGATGGAAATAGTTACTGCACCTCGTCACCACCTAAGTAGCATGAGTATTTTGATGTCTATCCTACTGTTATTGCTTCCCAGGGTATTTTACTTTACGGAAACAACATTGCCCTGTAATTTCAGTTGTATACCTTTATAAATTAACGTTTTGATCTTCCACATGACTGCTATCATTAAACATCCAAATTTATTCTTCATCATACAAATGACCTCTTTGGCCATATTTACTTGTTCACACAGCCCCAAGACTTCAGATAAGCATTAATTTTGTTCTTATATTCTAAAATTTTACTTTTGTATTCAGTTCATTGTTTTGTTTAACATAATCTATGAGTGAAATTATATAGTGTTTGTTTTTAGTTTATTTCACAAAGGAAAATTGCTATACATGTAACTATTACTGAAAATAGCATAATTTCATCTTTGTAAAATGTCAAGTCATAGTTCATTGTGTCTAGATATCGTGTCATCATTAATAAGTCATCAGTTTAAGGATTACTTAGGTTGTTTCCAGTTAGTGCCCATTGCAAATACTGAATCAAAAATCAGAAAGAGGGACTGGAGTGATAGCACAGCGGTAGGATGTTTGCCTTGCATATGGTTACCCAGGAAGGACCTGGGTTCGATCCCTGCCATTCCATATGGTTTCCCAAGCCAGGAGCGATTTCTGAGTAAAAGGCCAGGAGTAACCCCTGAGTGTCACTGGTGTGGTCCCCCCAAAAATCAGAGAGGACATCTCTTCTAATTAGGTGGTATTTTTTTTTTGCTTTGTTTTATATTAGGAGAAATACCCCAAAGTGAAATAACTGGAGTATACAGAACTTCTCTTAATTTACTTTTAGTTTCTGTGCCACACACAGCTGTGCTAAGCTGTGCTCCAGAGATCACTCCTGGCTAGGCTCAGTGGAACCATATGTAGTATCAGGAAATGAACTGAGGGTGGCCTACACCAGCAGTGTATAAAAGTTCTGCTCTGTCCACATCCCTTTCCAACACTTTTATCTTTTTATCTTTTGGGTAACATCCTTTCTTACAGATCATTTCTATTTTGATTTACATTTCCTTGCTATGCTGAACCTCTTTTCATGAGGCTATTTGTCATTCGTATGTCTTTTTGATGGGGTTACACCCTATTAGGCTCAGGGATTACTCCTGTCTCTGTGCTCAAGATCACTTCTGACAGTGTTGGCAGGATCATTGCGAGGGAAATCTAACCTGAGTCAGCCATGTGCAAAGAAAACACCCAACCTGCTGTACTAAGTGTCCTGACCTTGCACAGATCTTGTTTGGTTAAGTATTTACTCAAAGCTTCTCTTTGTTTTTGGTCTATTGTAGATAGTAATTCCTTTCAGACATATGGTGTGCAAATACTTTCACCTATTCAGTGAATTCTTAGATATTTCAGTTTAATTAAAATATTTTTATAATTTTAAAATCAAATTTTTGTTCAAAGTTGTTTGTGATGTTATACAATGTTTGAACTCCCATCCTGTCACCAGTGTTCACTCTCCTTCACCAATGTCCTCAGTTTACCACCTTTTCTCCAGCCTGTATCTCTAGCAAACACAAAATATCTTTGTTTTGATGCAAGTGTTTTGTTTTGATGTATAGAGGTTTCTTAGTTCTATCTATTCTGGCTCATTTATGCTTGTTTTTACTGCCATTGCCACTGGAGTTCCCAATTATTTATCTAAGGCTGATGATATCAAGGAGTATATTGTCCCTGATTCTTACGTTTTTAAGGTTTCAGGTCTTCTATCACAATATTTTGATTTTTGTATATTAGACCTAATTTCATTTATTTGAATGTGCCTATCAACTTTCTCAGTACCATTTGTTAAATTTTCCTTATTCTATTATAGAATCTTGGCTACTCTGTTCTGAATTGTTCATATATGTATGTGGTTTTATTTCTGTGTTCTCAGCTCACTGTCATTGATCTGTGTGTGTTCCAATACCATGTTTTAATTACTGATGCTTTGTAGTGTAATTTGAATTCAGTTGTATGATACCTTCACTTATTTTTTTCTGGGATTATTTTTGCTATTTAAAGATCTCTTTTTGTGGTTCCAAATAAATTTTACAATGTCATAGTTTCTGTTTCTTTGAATAATTCCATTGATATTTTGATAGATATCACATTGAATCTGTATATTACTTTAGCTAATAGTAATTTTAATAGTATTCTTTTATTGATCATTGCCATTTTTATGTTTTTTCTATTTATTATAAACTATCTTCCTCAAGCCCATTCCTGAAATTGCCTTTTGTATCAGATACATTTTTGAGATTTCTATAAATGGAATGATATAATCTGATTTTATCAGTATAGATCATTCAAAATTATATCCCATAAGATTGGCCCATATAAAGTGTAGAGTAGCATTTTTTGATGCACTGTTTTATATTTTAAGATATACATTTTGGAATGTTGCACTGGTGATGGGTGGTGTTCTTTACATGACTGAAACCCAAACACAATCATGTATATAATCAAGGTGTTTAAATAAAAAAAAAATAATGCTGGAAAAAAAAGATATACATTTTCCCATTTCCCCATTTCTTTTAGGGGCCCTCAAACTTTTTAAACAGGGGGCCAGTCCTTCAGACTGTTGGAGGACCAGATTATAGTAAAAACAAAAATTATGAACAGATTTCTATGCACACTGCATATATCTTATTTAGAAGTGAAGAAACAAAATGAGAATAAATACAATATGTGGCCCGCATGCCATAGTTTGAAGACCCCTGTATCTTATTGATAAGGCTAGTATTAATTCTGAGAGATTATGCATACCAAAATGAACACTTATGTACATGAATTTCATTGCATATATGTACACAATTATATTGCTTATAATTAGAATTCATTAATTGCAGAATTGGTCTGTTTTTAATGTTTGCAAATCTATCAAACTTGCTTTCCAAACTGGCATGTCCATTTTTTTTCTTTTTTTATGAACTTTTGTTTTTATGTTATTTTTATTCTATTTTAGGTGTCATGGTTACAACTGTATGCTTGACTCCTGAAGAATACAACTACAGTTTTCACAATCAAAAAAAAGCCCAAGGCCCATCATCAGTGTCCCTGTCACCTCCAACCCATGTTTTCATTCCCTACCAACTTTCCCCTACTGTTTCTATCTGACCTTTGTAATCTAAGACCAAGGGTTTGTCATTACTAAGTATTACCTATTTCCTTGTTTTACTTTACATACCACAGATAGGTGAAATGATTTGGTTTTTGTCCTCTTACTGCAGTTGTATCCAAGTTCCAGGGAACCACATGACTTCATCTTTTGTTACAGGGTATTCTGTTCTGTATATATAGCACAGGTTTTTTTTTAGGTCACATCTGCAATGTTCAGGAGGTTAATCCTGCCACTGCACTCAGGAATTATTCCTGTGGTGCTCAGGGGCCATATAAAATGTAGAAGATTGAACCTGGGTCAGATGTGCGCATGGAAAAAGTCCTACCTGCTGCACTCTATCTCTCAGGCCCTGCTACAGATTCTTTATTAATTCATCTGTCATTAAACATTTTCACTGTTTTCATATCCTAGTGTTGTACTAAGTGCTGCAGTTAATAGAGCCCTGCATAAATCTTTTTAAATTAACATTTTTGTGCTTGGGGGTAAGGTAAAATGCCAAGAGATAAATGCTGACAGATAATTCAAGAGCTTTGTTCTTAAAGTTTGGAAGGATCACCATATTATTCTCCATATGAGGTGGTAAACACTCAATTTTAAATGTCTATCAATTTCGTCTTTATGTGTAGTTTACTTGTAATATTGGTGCCTTCTGTTCTTATCTTAATAGACCTGAATTTCTTACCATGTATATAAAGTTTTAACATTTTAAATGAAAATTCAATTATATCTCAATATGTTAAAATACTGTACATAACAATGTGTTTGGATTGAAGCAGCTGTAATAGAAGTCTTTATGTGAAATAAAATATAGCAAAGAAATTTTGTATGGATATATAAACAAAACTAAATAAACAAAAAATATCCAAACCAATTCCAGAAGAATAAAAGACATAGAAGAGATAATAAAAAATGATATAGTTGTTCAAAGGCTAAAGACCATTATTAGACTGATTATAATTATATGAGTGGAAAATCAAGTTCTTGCCAGTAAGCCCTTCCTTTAAAAAGCTGACGATGGTCAGAGTGATAGCACAGTGGTAGGGTGTTTGCCTTGCACGTGGCTGACCCAGGAAAGACCTGGATTTGATCCCCAGCATTCCAAATGGTTCCCCAAGCCAGGAGCGATTTCTCAGTGCATAGCCAGTGGTAACTCTTGAGTGTCATTGGGTGTGTCCCAAAACAACAACAAAAAGTTGAAAAGAAATGAATCAAGATGAAAGTTATACTTGGATATTTTGATTTCATCCCTATTTATGCAATACCAAGTTTTTCTCAATATGACAAAAGACAAATCTTGGGGGGTACCTCCGATATAGCACTCTGTTATAAGTAGATCCCTCCTAGTGATAGTTGGCCAAGTAGGTCACCAGTTCAATACTAAGGCCTGAGGATGCTGTGCTTCTTCCTCCTGCAGTGCTGGGGACCGCCAGAATCATTGCAATAGTACAAGTGAGATTGCAGTCACACTGTGGTTCTTGAGGGCTTTTGTGATGTTTGAAGGCCATGAGGCAAAGCCAGGTCTGGCTCTAACCCTATCTTTTCTCCAGCCTGAAGATAAACATTTTCATTTTTATTGATGTTACAACTGTACTCCAGAAACATTTTATATTTAAATTAGGAAATAAGATTCAGTAACATGAGAGGAAGGAATTGAGTTATCTTTGTGTTTATATGGATATTCACTAAATGTAAATTTATTTGAAAGTATTACCTGAATAGGAAATATTCTAGAGGGAACTTTGATTGACAATCTTTTTTTTCTCATACATTATGTAAAGTTCTTTATAAGCACACATCATTTGATTTCTGATAAAATGTTGCTACTGATGAAGCATTTGGGAGTTACTCTAGCAGTGCTTTCTAGGAGAACCTACATCTACGGGTTCTTGAGACCCAGTACCTACTATCTGAATCAGATACACATCACTTTTTCAGTGTGGGTGTGGGGAGGAGTGCTACTGTTAGTAAAAATTCTGTCAAAGCTATAATATGTTGTAAAAAGTATCATTTTAGGATGATTTTCCCCCTTAATATCATTAAGCATATATTTGATGAGCTTTACTATTCAGAAAACCGAGATGACCCTGTTATCTTCCTCTCTCTAAAAGTGTACTTATGCTAACCCAAACTGATTAGGCCAGGAATGATTTGTAGCATAGTAAACCAAGAATACTTGAATTTGTAACTCCTTAATTGGGAAAGGTATTTTCGTAAAAGCTTTTTGCTCAGCTAAGAGAAAACAAAGTTGTCAGATTCCTATTTTATCAATGATTAGTTAAAAAAATAACAAATAGCCAAAAGAAAAAAAACAAAACAAAACAAATTTGGAGCCAGTGCATTAGTACAGCAGGTAGGTCACTGTGTCATCTGTAAAATTATAGACACCTGTAAAATCACTTTTTACTTTTTCTTTTCTCCTTTCACCTTTTTTGAGTTAATTAGCCCAGGTGCCCTTAGGTGATTTATGTTATATTCTGGCTAATAAAACCAGCTCAGGGGAGAAGCAGAGGTACAACAGCAAGAAAGCAACAGCAAATGAGAGACCATCAGAGCAAGATCAAGATCCTAGAAGCTGTTCAACATTCTGGACCTTTTTGTACCTTCTCTAGTGACTCGGTCTATTTCTTTCTCCTTTCTTCCCTTGCTGCCGACCTGTCCATCCAGAGTCTGGCACAAACACATGGTAAATACCATGAACTACAGGCAGCAAGAAACAGACTTCAGGCAGCATTAATCACCCTCCACAAATTTCTCCAGAGGCCACTTGCTCTGCTTGTGTGCAGGCCAAGTTTAAACTTTGGCATTCCACATGATGCCCCCAAATACCCCACGATTGATCCCTGACTGCAGTTGAGTAAGCCCTCATCACTGTGAGGTGTGACCCAAACCCCTCCCCTGAAAAACACTAATTTGAAAAGATGTTTCAATAAACTCCTAAAAATGAAACCCTGCACTCATGTTCATACTTTGCATAAATTTAGTCTATTTTTAATTATTTTAATTGTTTTTATTTTTTTTGCCTTTTGGGCCACACCCTGTGATGCTCAGGGGTTACTCCTGGCAATGCACTCAGAAATTGCTACTGGGTCGGGGGACCATATGTAATTGTAATCATGGTGCTTAAATCTGGGAGATCCAACAGTGGTCTGTCCTAGGCTAGCGCAGGCAAGGCAGATGCCCTATCACTGAGCTATCACTCCGGCCCCTAGTCTATTTTTAATACGTATATGAAAATTCTAAAATATTATCCAATTTCTTAAGTTTTTTGTCAAATTTTGTATTGTGACTTGAAATATTTTTTTCCTTGGGATCCCTATCAAGTTCTCTGTTAAGTTTTATCTGTACTCAAGGACAATTAGAAAGACTAATCAAAATCTCACTTGTGATGTCAGCTTAAGAAGTGAGATTTTTATAAGGCTTTCTAATGGGAAAGTGAGGATTCTGACTTTTGTTTTGAGTTTTGGTATATTCAGTTTTGGTATATATCACAGTATACTCAGGGCTTACCCAGGTTCTGTGCTCAGGTATCACTTCTGATGGTGTTCAAGGGACCATACGGGAAGCCAGAGATCGAACCTGGGTTGGCCATATGTACGGTAAGTACCCTACCCACTGTGCTATTTCTCCAACTGTGGTTCGATTTTATATATCTATATACATATCTATAATAAAGTTGGTTTCAAACTTTATTTTATAATTATCTCCTATTGCAAATGTGTTCATAACTTATTTTTAAAACCTACTTTTAATTTAAATTATAGTGAAAATATTTCACCTTTAGTTGCTAAAATAGCTTTGTCCTAAGAGTTTATTTTATTATTTTTGTTTTTGGGGGGCCACACCTGATGACACTCAGGGGTTACTCCTAGCTATGTGCTCAGAAATCACTCCTGGCTTGGGGGGGCCATATGGGATGCCCGGGGATAGAACCACAGTCCACCCTAGGTGCACAAGGCCTTACTGCTTTCATCACTGCTCTGGCCCCAATGTCCTAAAACTTTAGAACAAAGTGTTCTTTAAGAGAATACAAATTTCATAATTGTAGTTTATAAAAACTTTGTCAGAAAAAAGAAATTTGAGAGGCCAAAGGTACACTGTACTAAGTTCCAATATCACTATTATTTTTCTCTAAGCACTCTGACAAGATTGTTCATATTGCAGAAGCCTATGATTATGTTACTGAAATCTTAACACTGTTTTACAGAATTCTATGGTTTAAGAAAATGATACGACTAGACATATATTCTAAATATACATCAAAGTAATGCTTTAAAATTGAAAATTGTAATCATGGTGCTTAAATAAATAATTTATTAAAAAATAAAATGAAATTAGCAAGGATGACACGCAAATTTGTGAAGCGTTCCATATTTTCAAAAAACAAAAACAAACAAACAAAAAAACAACAACAAAAAATAAAATGAAATTGAAAAGTTGTGAGCTGGAAAGATAGTACAGTGGTTAAGGTACTTGACTTGCATGAGTAGATCTGGATTCAATTCTCAGAACATATGATCCCCCTGAGCACTGCCAGGGTGCTCATTGAGCACAGAGCCAGAACAACTTGAACATCTGTTAGGTGTGGCTCAAACAAAACATGGAAAAGTCGCAACACCCTTTGATTTTTAAAGCATTGATCGAATATTATCAACTTGCATAATAGCAATTTTTAACTTCTTTAATGTCTTCTTTCCCTTCTTTAATGTTTAATTATCATAAGATTATTCTGAACTTATTTTATGATTAATTTAGGCCCCCCAAACAGTATTTTTAAGTAGTTCTTTTGTTGCTTAATTTTTCAAGATAATTTGTATGGTAAAAAAATATAATTTTGATGTTTCTAATATAGATTAGAATTTTGGTCTATACTATTAAATAGTTGCTTGACCTAGTGTGAATCATTATATTTTGGACTCATTTTCTAAATGAAGATGACATCTTTCCTTTCTACCTTTAAATTTTTCTTTCCCTTAAATTATTGTCAGTTATTGAACTTTGCTAAATAATATTAAAAATAATTATAGTTTATATGGTTTAGTTTGATTAAATTTTATAGGTATGTAATATTTTATGCAATAAACTTACTGTTTAAAATTCTAAGGCTATCTGCCTCTGGAATGGCTATCGTCTCTGTTCTCTTCATTTCAAAAAGGATGCTGAGAGATAAAAATCCTTTAAGGGTTGGCCACATGCAAGATAAGCTCTTTATCTGTTGTACTGTCACTCTGGCCCCAGATAGGAGCCTTTTTACAAAGAATAATAAAATTTCATTTAATAATAATAACTCTACTTGGCTTATTCCCCCATTTTATAGAAGAAGATTTGGTGGAGAAAAGTTAAATAATTTTTTCATGATTTCAGTACTGCAGAGATGGTATTCAAAAACTCAAACCTGGACCTGCCCAAGACATCTATTTTCTACTACATCAATGGTTTTGAAAGTTTAGTGCACTTTTGAACACCTTGACTGTTTGTTCCAAATGCAAATTCTTATAGACTCTTGAGATATACTTTCATAAACACCATGCAAATTTAATGACGCCTAGGAGCCATACTCAACGGATCCCATTAGTTTGAAAAAATCCTATTAAGGAAAATTAGATATAATTTTTCTTTACAATAAATTATTGCTCATTTGTTTTTATCTGGCTATAGGCACTAATGAGTACTCTGTTGCAGTAGTTCTAGAATCCTTTTTAGTTATCCTTTTTAGTTGTTCCAGCAACATTTTATGGAATCAGGTTTTTGTTTCTAAACAAATTCCAATATGGTTAGGAAAAAAAGATGCCTTCACTTGGACACTGTTGAAAATAAAAAATAAGATAAAATAAAGGCATTATCAATAATCTTGTCAGAACAATAGCCAGAATTAGAATAATTCCAAACTAGAACATAAGGGGGAAAAAAAAAAGAGAAACTCTTCACACATTTTTGTTTTGTTTTGTTTTGTTTGGTCACTCCCAGCAGCACTCAGGTGTTACTCCTGACTCGATGCTCAGAAATTGCTCCTGGCTGGCTCGGGGGACCATATGGGAGGCTGGGATTTGAACCACCATCCTTCTGCATGCAAGGCAAATGCTCTACCTCCATGCAACCTCTCCTGCCCAACTTTTTAAACTTTAACCTACTACTAGTGTACATTTTTTTTACACCCTGAACTTCTAGTCTAAAACATTTCTAGTCTAAAATAATGAATGTCTACCTTTTGATTAATTTACTTATTTGGTTTGGGGGCTATAACTAATGGTGCTCAAGGATAATATGGGATGTCAGAGGTTAAGATCAGGTTAGCTACATTCAAGGAAAACATGGTACCCACTGTACTTTTTTTTGGTGCCTGATTCATTTGTTTTGAATAGAAGGTTTTTCTATTTATGACTTGTGTAGGGGTCACTCTCTAGTCCCTTGCAGTCATTATGGAGGGCTACCCAGAATCCTACTTGATCTTACTTTATAGTAGCTGTGTTATATGATCTCTGTCCTGATTCTTGGTGACACTAATGGTAGATGAGAGGCTGTGGGTATTGGCTTAAGTGTCCGAGTAACTTTTTACTGTGTGGGGGACCTTTTGTTGATTCTAAGAGCCAAATGGCCCCCAAACACTGCCTATTTATTTCAGGAATCCACTTTCCATTATAACACTGCTTGGGTCTGAGCATCAGACAGGCCCACATCAACATGCCAAGCATCTTTGGGAGTGACTGCAACGCCCCGCCAAAGCCATGCTTGGTATGGTCCTAAAAGAGTCATCCAGTATGACTTTGTGGAGAAAGCATGAATCAATGTTAGAACCTTCAAGAGTTAAAATAGCTTAGGCACTACTTAGCACCTGAGAAAGCTACATACGTACAATGAAGAGATCAAATAAGTCCCTTTATGTTCTGATATTTTGTAGATCTAAGAAATCTTTGGCTTTGCAACACCAGGTTCAATCCTCTTTCCACATGTCTCACAAGTACTCCCAGGAACATTCATTGAGCACTGCCCTGTGTAAACCAGCTAACGACAACAAAGAATTGTTGAGAAATCTTCAGATTTCCAAACAAAATAGAACAAATAGGGTCTGGAGTGGTTGTTTAAGTGGTAAGGAGTCTGTCATGCAAGCTCTAACCTAGGATGGACTGCAGTTCAATCCCCCGGCCTCCCATATGGTCCCTCAAGCCAGGAGCTATTTCTGAACGCATAGCC
Source organism: Suncus etruscus (assembly GCF_024139225.1). Classification (NCBI taxonomy): domain Eukaryota; kingdom Metazoa; phylum Chordata; class Mammalia; order Eulipotyphla; family Soricidae; genus Suncus; species Suncus etruscus. The sequence goes on along the minus strand of NC_064860.1, from coordinate 89,558,373 downwards.
AGGAGTAACCCCTGAGGGTCACCAGGTGTGGCTCAAAAAACAAAAAAGCAAAACAAAACAAAACAAACAAAAAAAATAGAACAAATACTGGTAAGCAAAGTTCTCCACAAAAATATGAGAATCAACTACAAAGCACAGAAAAAAGAACTCATTAATTCAGTCTAGTATGCCTGAGACATGCATCTAAGTATTTGAAAGCGGATGACAGCAAGCTATGGGAAGGGTTGGTGGGATCAACTGATGCACATTTTCCCAGCATGGTACAGTACACTGAATCCTACTAAGGAAGGACTGTCACTGGAGTTAACAGGTCACCTTCCCAACAGAGGTGACTTGACTGCTGGCAGAAACTGAGCTCTTGGACAAAAACTGAAATAAGAAATCCTTGGGCTGGCTACGTTCTATACTACCTCCTTCAGGGAATATAGCAATCAATCGAAAGAACCTTCAGAGATGGAGCACTTTTAACAGATGTGTACCAAAAACAGGTAGCTGGGGTCACAGCGGAAGTAGGGTAGTATGAACCTCTCAGTAGGGCCAGTTTTCCTTTCACATTCCATTAGCAACATCGTGACTGATCTTAGTTTTCCATCTTTTTATTGCCACCTCATTTTTTCCTGAACTGAGAAACAAAGGATAACTTCAAAACTAAAGCTACAGTGCCACCTAGAGGGCAAAAACAGAAATGAAAAAGAAACTGAATTATGATTATCAAAAAAAGAAAAAAGGTGAGGATAGCTGGTACCATTTCTATCTATGGATGGATATGGAGAAAGTATTATGTTGAATGCAGTGAGTCAGAGGGAAAAAGATATACATAGAATGATCACATTCAATTGTAGAATATAAAAAGACAATATAGTATGACAAGAGAATAGAGACAAGTGTCAGAAGGACTAGTCCATGGCAGGAAGCTTATTGCAAGTAGTGGGGGAGTGGAGTTAGGGCAGAGAACAATATGACAATGATAGGTGGAAATATAACTTTGGAATCACAAAATATCCTGAATTGTCAAAACATTTTTGAAAGAAAAGAAGAAATATGGAGGTAGAACATTTCCCAACTTCAAAATATTCACAAAGCAGTAATCCTCACAACTTTATAATACTGGAACAAAACCAAACACATATGGAATAGAGAGCCAAGAAATAAACCTACAGATATCTGGAAATAAGATTTATGATGGAAAAAAAAAAACCACCCTCTAAAGCCACATAGCAAGCTTGTTTTGCAGTTCTGGGTTGAAACCTAAGTATTTTACCACAGAGCCTATTCTTGGTCCAAGAGCAGAGATGAGACAATGCAGAAAAGAATGCAGAAAAGCACCTTTAACAAGTCATATTAGAAAAACTTAAGAGCAACATGCCTACCTTCCCTTACCCCCTAAAAAAAAGAAAAAGAAAATAAATTTGGTCACTATCACTAATACACAATAAAAAATCTAAAAGTTGAGTAAGGACTTGGATCTCAAGTCATAAAATACATGGAAAAAGACTCAGGTAATATACTCTAGGAACCTCAAGTAAATAAATATATTGGAGATAAATTTAAGGACCTTTCTTTCATTGGTGTAAAAAATATCATGTAATCTTCCTTTTTTCTTAATTCTTCTGTGTGATACTTGTAATTAAATTTTATAAGGTTAGAGCAGTAGTGTTTAATCACTAATCCACAAAAATTTTCTGATCAGTAGAACTGGTGATAAGTAAAAATAGTGGAAAGCTATTGGTTTAGATTAGTATCTCTCAATTTATTTTTTTATGAACTTGGAACTCTTCCAACTTTGTTCCCATTTCATGATCCCCATCTTATATGTTGGCACCCTATTCTATGAATGCTAAGAATCTATGAATCTCCTCTTATCATTTTCACTTTGTGGTCCCTTGAAATATACTGAAGGCTTACATAGGGTCATATGGCTCTTATCTGAGAAAAGTTTGTCCAGATAAGTGTTTCTTTTCTTTTCTTTTTTTTTTTTTTTTTTTGTATCTGGGTCACACCTGGGGGCATTCAGGGGTTACTCATGGTTCTGCACTCAGAAATCGCTCCTGGCTCAGGAGGCCATATGGGATGTCGGGGGTCAAACCTGGGTCCGTCCTCAGTCAGCGAAGCAAGTGGAAGGCAAATGTCCTACCCCTGTGCTAACACTGCCCTGATAAATGTTTTCTTAAAATACTTTCCTATCTTTCCTTATGACATAAAAAAATTAAAAATTAAAAATTATAATGGGTTGGGTGCTTTTATTGCACGTGGCCAATCCAGGTTCCATCCCTAGCATCCTATATGGCCCATGAGCACCACCAGGAGTAATTCCTGAGTGTAGGTAGAGTCAGGAGTTTCCCTGAGCATTGTCAAGTATGGCCTAAAAGCAAAATCAAAACAAAATCAAGGCAAAATTAAATAGTTATAGACATTGAAAGATTTAAAGAAGTGTTACTACGTTTAAACCAAAATATACATATACCTATCAGTTAAAAAAGCCAAGTGGCATGATTTTGGACATTTTCCAGTTTATTTTCATTACAGAAGAGAACATTTTGCACACGATTACAGAAATGGCAGTTTTGAAAATATTTAAAATAACTTCAAGATACATTCACAGTGAAATATACAAAATAGCTGCTGAAGCAGGAAATACTTATTCACAGTATCAACTTCATTAATTTATGGAAAGGAATATGGACCATTATCTATCTAGAAGGTAGCTAAATTAGTGTTGTAACTAGAGACAAATATAACACTTAAAACACTTCCATGAGACTATTTTCAAAATAGTTTTTGACCTCAAGAGTGAAATTTCTCAGTGGCAAACTTGAGATAAGAAGCAATTTAGTCCAGTGTGTCTCAACTCTGTCATAAAAGTCAATTACACATGAACAGTCTTCAACATACTTCAGCATCAGAATGTGAAATGATACACATTTAAGGCAGAAAAAAGCAAACACACCCTCCAACTATTAACAAGTTAACATAAGATCTAAGCTTACAAGTTAACATAAGATCTCAACTATTTAAGTAACTTAATTTTCACAGTGAGTCCTTTTCTCAGAACTTCCTGACTTATGATTCTGGGAATATTTATACAGTGTCTATGAAAGTTGGATGAAAAATGGCCAGTGGTAAGCTACTGCTTTGTTTCACTTGCTTTTGGGTCACACCTGGAGGTGTTCAGGGCTTACTTCTGGTTCTGTTCTGAGGGATCGCTCCTGGTGGTGCTCAGGGGACAGACCATATGGGTTACGATGGACTAGCATATGGGACTGTCATGCAGAGGTTGATCTTCTGCCTTATCCACCATAGTATAGTGGTATACTAATAATTGAACTAGCTCTTGAAAAGAAGAAAATGTCTTACTGAAGTATTTACTGATTTCTGTCATAGAAATATGTCCATACAGCATATTAAAATCCAGCAACTCTTTGATAAATGGCTCACAGTATTCCTGAAACTTTACAATCTATGCCACTCCAGGAAATCCCTCCCTATATGGTCATCACCCTTAAGTATCCCTTTATTAGGTATATTTTTAGATGATAAAATAGAGATAAAAAGTAAAATTTCATTATTCTAAACAGTGTTAAAATTTAAAAAGATCACTAAAATCTGAAATATTCCTACTGAAATGAAGTAAATTATTTCACATTTATTTAAATGAAATTCAGGAAATTAAAATGTGTATATGGGAAACAAAAAAAAAAGGTGGAATAAAAAGAAACAAGATAAGAAAGACTTCCTAAGATATATAAATCACCATATTGATTTTGGAGAATACCTACTAAATTATAATATAACTTGCAAAACTCCATCTTGTTTAAGTCCTTGAAGCTTACTTAGTCACAAATCCTGAAGATGTATCCTGTCTTCTTTGGCCACAGTTTTGATGAGATTAACTAGCACTTCTTAAATAATACTGAAAAACAGATAGCTTCACATTGTACACACTATTTTGTCACAGTAAAGGTAAAACCAAATTTTGTTATAAGAATTGAAAATCTGCACATCATGCCTTTAAATCACACTTTGGGCAAAGGCTGGCTGGCGCGAGCAGGAAATTCTTCTGGTAGTAAAACGTGAAGTCTGCAAGTTGGACATGTCCCCTGCTGTATCAACCAAGGTCTAATGCACTGAGGAACAAAAAGATTCATGTCAGTCTTTTGGAGTTAGTCTAGCAGAGCTAGCTCTCTGAATTACCAAATAACACACTTTTCTTTGGGCCTGAGATCCTTATCTGCTGACTATCAAACCAACTGTTATAATCATGGAAACCTCTCTACAATTTGCAAGCACACTTTTCACTGTTTATTAAAATCCTTTCCCCAACTCCGATTTTCAAATGACCAGAAATTCTAACAAGGAGACTGAGGAAATCCAGTTTTTCTTTTTTTCTTTTTTTTTTTTTACTACATGTTCTCATCCATAACTCAGGAAAAGGAAAAGTTTTAATTAAACATATAAAGATTACCAACACTGTACTTACAGAATTTTAAGTTAAAATCATAAATAACTGCTCAGATTGCTTTCTAAGATGATGATGATAATATTCTTTGTCTATAAACTATTGAAATTCTTTTGCTTGAATAATGACTACAAAAATATATAATCGAGGAGCCGGAGCAGTGGCGCAGGGCTTAAGGCAGCCGCCTTGCCCAGGCTAGCCTAGGACGGACCTCGGTTCAATCCCCTGGTTCCTAATTGATCCCCAAGCCAGGAGTGATTACTGAGCGCATATAGAGAAGTAACCCCTGAGTGTCACTGGGTGTGGCTCTCCTTCTCCAAACAAAACAAAACAAAACAACAACAGAATATATTATTGAAATTTTGTGTGTGCTATATTCACTGGCACTTGGCTCTGTGCTTAGGAATAATTCCTAGCAGTGTTTGTGGGATTCAATGTGGTACCAGAGATCAAATCAGGATCAGCCATGTACAAGGCAAGTGCCTTATCTTGTGTTTTCTCTCTCTCTCCCAAATCATTTTTACTTGTATAAATAATGGAGAGCCAGGTCACATTCAAGATGAGTAAGCATAGGTACCATGAATAAGGTTCACTAACTAACCTTCTTTATATTCAATAGCCAATGTTAAAAAATAAAAAAGTTCTTATAGATAAGGCTTGAAATGACATTCCATATATATGGCTATAACTTACTTCTCTGGGAAGCCTGCATTTATAAAATTATATTTTCTGTGTCATACTGCATCTCTGCAAGGCAAAACTGAGATCATAAATTATACCAAAAAAGTACCAGATAGGCAGCAATCAGGAATTAATCTATATAAAATGTCAAGAATCAACAGAAGATATATCAGCAAGTCAAAGCATCTTCAAAAGCAAATACAAATATGTGTAGTATGCCTTATAATGGAAGAGGGCTACAATTGTGTGTAGAAAAAAGGATACTCCAGAGGATAAGACTGTAAAATAGTATCATTGCAAAACTATTTATGGAAACTGCCTACTCCATATAATTTTCATGATATTATCTCCTTCTGTTAGAATGGTATATGGAGACCTCAGAAAACATGATATAATCATAGTTAGGTGTATTAATAGTCAGACTTGAAAAAACAAGCATAGATTGTTTGTATGGTAACATCAAAGCACAGAATTAGATTTAGTGGAAATCGTAACAAGACAGAGTGAAATAAATAATGATATAGGTATTTATTTTCAAGTAAATGGTAGAAACATTTCACTTGAATATGGTAGAATAGATTAAAATATTAGAATGCAAGTTTAAAAGGCTACCTGAGAATGGAATTTATGAGCACAAGGCAAAACTGAGAGACTGTCAGGAGAAAGGCTTTCATGACAAATCACACAAGGCTCCTCTTCCTCCTCCTCTTTATCCTAAGAAGGAATAAACATAAACTTAAATTCAGTTTACTACTTCTCCCTATACTTAAATGTATTTATATTCAACAGTCTTTTAGTCTCACCTCATCATTTTCTTCTTCCCATGCGGCAGAACCTTGTGAATTGAGAGGTTCCCAGGCTGAGTTGGGAGGCTGGGGGGCGTTAGACTGTGGTGGATTTGGGTTAGATGGGACAGAATTACCATTTGGAACTGATTTTTCCTGGTTCTGAAATAAAAATATTAAGTATTCTTAGAATGATTTTAAAATGTGAAGAACTAACAGAATAGCACAAAATTAGAAAATGGGTGAAAAAGTACACAAAATGATCAGAAATATTTAAACAAAAAAATGGCAATATTGCACACATACATTCAGGCCCAAGTAAAGTCTGTGTATTTCTGTTTTAATAGAGGCTACACTGAAAGACTCTTGGGATGGGGAGAGATACTGCTAGCAATCCTCAGCCAGGTGACACAGACCTGATGCTTGATTGCTTTTCTGGTGCTTGGGGCCTTGAGGTCCTTGGGGGTCATTAGGGCTAATATCCTCAATTTTTTTTGGCGGGAGAGGAGCTTAAGTGCTAAGAATAAGACTTGAGGTCTAAAGCCAGGCTTTTGTTTGGCACATCTAAACGATATTCCTTACCTCAAATAAATATTCCTAGGAAATAGAAGAACCTCTGAGCAGTTCTCAGGAGGTGCCATTAGTAATTCTTGGCCAACCAGACTACTAAGTTATGGCCAAGCATATGATGCTTCTCAGGCAAAATATTACTGAATAGTCAGACCACCCTGTTGGTGTTGTGGACCTTCAGAGTGACACACAGTGATGCTCAGGGGACTATATGGTGCCAGGAAATAAATTATTATTTATTATTTCTATTAACTAGAAATCTATCTTTGGCCTAAATATTTTATATATATAAAATCCTTTTAATTAAATAAAGTATTTAAAAATAATTCAAAGTAACCCAGTCATTTAAAAAAGACCAGTTATGTATTAATAAACTATAAATTAATCTATACTTAATGATTATAAGAGTAACTGATATAGACTACTGAATATATTACAGGGACTTTAAAACATGTTATAAATATAATTAAAATATACAATCACGAAATATAAGATCAAATATAAAGTCTTCTCTTTTTTATTACCTGAGATATCTTGGGGTCAATAAGTTGGGAAATCTTGTAAACAATTTCATTAAATGTCATTCCAGAGAAGGAATTTCCATGGGTATCTTTTAATTTCTGTAAGAAACCTGTAAGCTCGTTTCTGAAATAGATCAAGGAAAATGTAGCGATTTTTCGTACTTCCTGGAGGATATGCTGCCCAAACAAGGTATAAAATTCTATCATATGATTCATATATAACATATAGATATTACTCTTTAGATGTCTGATCTAAAAAGAGTTCACAAGTCCACCTATTTTTACTTTAAACCAAACTAAAAACTACTAATGTGTTTATTAATGATACTTAATGTTTTTATGAATGGCATATTTTAGCATTTACTTTCTCTTCAAAATGAAACAACCATAGGAGGGGCCAGAGAAATAGCATAGCAGTAAGGCATTTGCCTTGCATGAAGCCAATCCAGGATGGATGGTGGTTCGAATCCCAGCATCTCATATGTTTCCCATGCCTGGCAGGAGCGATTTCTGAGAGCAGAGTCAGGAGTAATGCCGGGTGTGACACCCCCCACCTCCAAAGAAACAACCATGAGGTTGAAGGTAGGGTGTTTGCTTTGCATCAGCCAATCTGGGTTCATTCTCTGGCATCTCATAAGGTCCCAAAGCCTACCAGAATAACCCCTGATCATTGCTGGGTGTGCTACCCCCAAAAGAAACAATCCTGCCTTTCTCTTCAAGCCCATGTTCTTTCTTGAATACCTACTCTATTGCTTAGTTTCTATGTATTTTTGCTTATTTTTACTTTGAAGGAGCCTGTGCTCTCTCTTGAATATACTTTTCTCCCCTTTTCTCCTCTTTTCTCTTTGCAAATAAGTTAGTTTTAATACCTTGCTTCCTCAAAAAAAACAGAAACAACCACAAACGCATGCACAGGTATGCTTCTGTGTAAGTGTCTCTGTGTGGTGGTAGTGGGGAGTAAGTTTTGGGCCACACCAAGCAGTGAGTGCCCAAGTCATACTCCTGTGCCAGGGATCAATAACCAAGGCAAGGCAAATCAAACATCTTAATCTTTATATTATATCTCAAACACAAGACTTAACAGCTTAAAAAAAATACTTTCATTGTTTTGTTTTGTTTTGCCACACCAGCACTGTGCATGAGTTACTTCTAGCTCCATGCTCAGCAATTATTTTTTTCTTTTTTTTTTAGGGTTCTTTTTTGTTTTTTTTTCCCTTTATTTAAACATCTTGATTACATATATGATCGTGATTAGGTTTCAGTCATATAAAGAATACTCCCTTCACCAGTGAAACATTACCACCACCAATGTCCCAAATCTACCTTCATCCCTCCCCACCCCTACCTGTACTCCAGTCAGGCTTTCCAGTTCCCTCATTCATTCACATGATTACGGTAGTTCTCTGTGTAGTTATTTCTATAACTGCACTCACCACTCTTTGTGGTAAGTTTCATGAAGTGAGCTGAAAGTTCCAGCCCTCCTCTCATTGTCTCTGAGGATTGTTGCAAAAATGACTTTTATTTTTCTTAAAACCCATAGATGAGTGAGACTATTCTGCGCCTCTCTCTCTCTCCCTCTGACTTATTTCACTCAGCATGATAAATTCCATGTATATCCATGTATAGGAAAATTTCATGACTTCATCTCTCCTGACGACTGCATAATATTCCATTGTGTATATGTACCACAGTGTCTTTAGCCATTCATCTGTTGAAGGGCATCTTGGTTGTTTCCAGAGCCTGGCTATTGTGAATAGTGCTGCAATAATATAGGTGTGAGGAAGGGGTTTTTGTATGGTAGTCTTGTGTTCTTAGGGTATATCCCTAGGAGTGGAATAGCTGGGTCAAATAGGAGCTCAATTTCCAGATTTTGGAGGAATCTCCATATCGCTTTCCAGAGATTGGACTAGACAGCATTCCCACCAGCAGTGGATAAGAGTTCCTTTCTCTCCACATTCCCGCCAACACTGATCGTTTTCATTCTTTGTGATGTTATGCCAATCTCTGTGGTGTGAGATGGTATCTCATCCTTGTTTTGATTTGCTTCTCCCCGATGATTAGTGACCGGGAGCATTTCTTCATGTGCCTTTTGGCCATTTGTATTTCTTTTTTATCAAAGTGTCTGTTCCTTTCTTCTCTCCATTTTTTGATGGGATTAGATGTTTTTTCTTGTAAAGTCTGTCAGTGCCCTATATATTTTAGATAATAGCCCCTTATCTCATGGGTGTTGGGTGAATAATTTCTCCCACTCAGTGGGTGGCTCTTGTATCCTGGGCAATTATTTCTGGCAGGTTCAGGGCAGTATATGTGATGCAGAGGATCAAAACCAGGTCAGCCATGTGCAAGGCAAACACCCTGCCCACTGTGCTATCACTCTGGGCCCAGACTTTCATTGTTTGTAAAAGCTATTTTTCTCTGTAAAAATTACTTTTGTTATCTATATATTTATGCTCTCACATATTTATATCATACCTCTGAATGCTCTCTTAAACTGGAATTAAAATGTCCCTTCTTAATTGTTACTATTGCTTTCCTTTCTCTGTGATCAATGTTAAGTCTTAATTTGGTAAAACTCAGAGCAAAATAAAAGATCAAACAAAACAGGAAAGTAAAGTCTTTCTTTGATTTGGGATCACACCAAAAACTCAGAACTTTCTTCTGGGTCTGTACTTAGAGATACCTCATGGCAGGACTTTGTAGAACTTATGAGATGCCAAGGATTGAAACTAGACTCGTTGGATGCAAGATATGTGCCCTACCAACTAAACTATTATTCTGGCCCAGTAATGTGACAATTAGTAGTTGTATTTCTTTACAAAACCAACAATCTACATATATTTTTGATATGACATGACAGGATGAAATATTTTTTATCTAAAAATGTCATGCCATTTGTTAAAAAATTAATATATATTAATATGGTAATAACAACTTTAATATTATTAACTTTAATTTCATCACTATCATCTTCATATAATTATAATTTTTATTCTGAAGCACTGTTGTACATAGTACTTGAATAAAAATTATAATCTTCAAATAAAAGTGTTGGTAGACACTAGTATTTTTTTTTTTTTTTTTTTGGTTTTTGGGCCACACCCGGTAACGCTCAGGGGTTACTCCTGGCTATGTGCTCAGAAGTTGCTCCTGGCTTGGGGGACCATATGGGACACCGGGGGATCGAACCGCGGTCCGTCCAAGGCTAGCGCAGGCAAGGCAGGCACCTTACCTTTAGCGCCACCGCCCGGCCCCGACACTAGTATTTTTTGTTGAATATAACCTTTCATTTTTGGCTAAAAATTTAATATATTTTTCTTAGTTTCAATGAATATCTATTACATTTCTAAAGCATGTACTTAAGGACATAGAACTAATATTACTAGAATTGATATAAAACCAACAAGTTCCCTGTGTAGCCAAAGCAATAATGAGAAAAAAGAAGAGAGGGGGCATCATTGCTTCCTACTTTTAAAAACTAGCTTGCTCTTCAAGCCCGTGTTTTTCCTTGAACATGTATCTGGCTTGCTTTTGTTTCTTTATTACCTGTGTTGTCACTTGAACATATTTTCCTTCTTTATATCCTCTCACATCTTTCTAATTTAGTTTCAATAAAATCTACATGGGGGATGGGGTGGCATGATAGCACTGGTAGGGTGCTTGCCTTGCTTGTCTTCCAAATAGCTGACCAAAGTTCAATTTCTGGCATCCCATATGGTTTCCTGAGCACTGCCAGGAATATCCAGAGTGCAGGTCTAGGAATAATTCTTGAGCACCACTAGGTGTGGCCCCAAAATAACCAACCAACCAACCAGCCAAAAACAAACAATAAAAACTACTTTGCAGCACTAAAAATATAAATTAAATAAGTAAGCAAAACAGTGTAGCATGGGAATTAAAAGACACCTAGATCAGTAGTACAGAATGAAAAGCTAAGAAATAGATCTTCAGATACATATACAATAAATTTAAGATAAAGGAGATTAGAACACAAAAGGAAGAAAGGAAAGATACTTCAACAAAAGTAGACTAGATAGTCACATGCAGAAGAATGAAAGTGGGTAACACTTAATACAACTTAACTAAAAACAGATAAAAATCATAGATGTTAGGTCCAAATTCATAAAATGTATGAGAGAAAACATTGACAAAACACTACATAGTACTAACTTCAATAGTGTCTTCCATAATTTGTATTATCAAGTAAAATAAAGGAAAAATAAACAAATGAGATTACATCAACAAAGTCTTCTGATCATAATGGAAGAAAATATTATCAAATCTTATGATTGAAAGGGGTTATATCCAAGATATACCCCCAAAAATTCACATACTGAACCAAAAACAAAAACAATAACACTACTGAAAAATTATATAAAATCCTTTTTCAAAGATATACAAAATAACTGAAGAACTACCAATCCAGCCAAGTTCACTTCAAGGCACATATCCAAAGGACATTTCAACACTAATATGAAAGATCTATACACACTTATGTCAAATATATTACTGTTTACAATAGCTAAGATGGGGAACAACTCATGACCAATAACAAATGAGTGAATAAAGATGATGTGTTATATATTTTCTTTCTTTTTTTTTTTTTTTTTTTTTTGGTTTTTGGGCCACACCCGTTTGACGCTCAGGGGTTACTCCTGGCTATGCACTCAGAAATTGCCCCTGGCTTGGGGGACGATATGGGACACCGGGGGATCGAACCGTGGTCCGTCCTACGCTAGCGCTTGCAAGGCAGACACCTTACCTCTAGCGCCACCTTCCCGGCCCCAATGTGTTATATATTTTCAATGTAACATATATTCAGTTATAAAAGATGAAATCTTGCTACATCATGGATAGAACTGGATGGTATCATGCTCTACAATATAAAACAAAAAGAGAAAGCAAACACCAGATAGCTTTACTTATATATGATACATAAAGAAAAAAAATGAAGAATGTTCGTTCAGATCACAATATTAAGGCTGCTAACTGGTAGTGCAGAAAGTGATCCAAAATAATTCCACGTATTTAAAATTTATTTATTTTCTTTTGGGGACACACCTGACAGCATGTAGATTTATATCAGGGCTCAGGAATCACTCATGGTGACTTTGGAGGACCATATGAGGAGTTAAGGATTTTACCTAGGTTAATTACATGAAAAGTAAATGTCCTGTCCATTGTACTATCTCTCTGATCCCAATAGTCTATGTATTTGATGAAAAAATATTGGTATCAATATGGTTATGTATGTACTATGGTATCACTGTACCCTTAATGTATATGAACCTACTTTTTAAATTGTCAGAACTCAAAAAAATTTTTAAATTATTTTGTTAAACTCCTAATTGTAAAAAACACAATGCAATCATTTTTAGATATTGTATGTTCTTTTAACTGGGTTTATACAGAACATAATCAATTTAAGAATTCATGGTGGAAAGATAAATATAATTACTAAAGCTGGTGGCATTTTAATTGGGTAAGTTTACAACTAGTTTTACTTTCACAATAAGTGAGAAAAAAATCAAAGTTAAAAATATTTGTTCTATCATGAACACTTTAGAGAAGTATTTTAGCATTTATATGGATCATATCCTCTATTTATTAAATTTCATTCTCTTTGCCAAGTCCATGTTAAGAAAATGCTATGATTTCTTTGTCCATAAAATATGACAGGTTCCATCATGATGACAAAAACTGTGAAATATAATCTCTACTTGCCACTAAGTAGAAAATAAGTTACCTGGTTTGCTGAGGAAAGGCAGTTTTCAGCCTATCTATGATTCTTTCCCAATTCATCACGGAGAAATCACTTCCCTGAACTGCACTAGGAGGCACAGCTCCTACACTGGGAGGCACAGTTCCTGCACTGGAAGGCACAGCTCCTGTACTGGGAGGCACAGCGCCGGTACTGGGAGGCACAGCTCCAACAGGTGCTGGCATGGTCCAGGCTATACCAGTCACCTGGAAGAATAATAATTATAACTCATCAGCATTAGCTAAGAGGAAGTAACATTTTATGATAAAATGACATTCCCATACCTCTGAAATGAGAAGAATGAAGAGAAATACAACAGTACATATTCCTTTTTAAATAGCACAGCATTGTTAATAGCAATCCATATTCCAAAAATAAAAAATGCTACTCTCAACAGTTCAAAGCATAAGTAACATTTGGTATATACTTATTTCTATATAATAATTTAAAACTAAAGACAATTTAATTGTTTTTGTTTTTTTGTTATTTTTTTTTTTTTTTTTGGTTTTAGGCCACACCCGGCGGTGCTCAGGGGTTACTCCTGGCTGTCTGCTCAGAAATAGCTCCTGGCAGGCACGGGGGACCATATGGGACGCCGGGATTCGAACCAACCACCTTGGGTCCTGGATCGGCTGCTTGCAAGGCAAACGCCGCTGTGCTATCTCTCTGACCTCAGACAGTTTAATTGTTAATGAATAAATAAGCTATGATATAAATAGATCTATTTGAGCATGTGTGAGGGCCACATAGTTAAAGAGGTGTGGAAGAGTATCTATGGTATGAAATTTTTGTTGAAAATTTTAAAAACCTGGATGCAGAGGAAAATGATGTAAGTATAATGCAATATGGACTGGTACAAAGGTAAAGGCACTGGTCATATATGAGATAGCACAAAGGTAAAATTCATGCAAGTGGCTGACCTCAGTTCAAGTTCCAAAATCTCAAAATTTCCCCCAAGAACAAGGAGCGCTACTTGGTATGTTTTTATATTATTGGTTTCTAATGATTAGTATACTCTTATGTTTAGAAAAGAAACACGCTGAATTTTCAAACAAATAAATAGGAGTTTACGATTATAATGTCGATCTAATGTCTCATGAGTGTTATGGATGTTTTCCTAGTGACACCTATGTGCTGTGAAATCACCAAAGTGCAGTGTTTAAGTAAGTTTTGGTGGTTCTTTCTTAAATAATCAGGCTCAGGATTGAAGCGCATGTTTTGAATACAGGGGTCCAAGGTCCTACAAGGTTCCTTACCTATCACTTGGTGTGCCTTTACAATAGTTTATTTAAACAATATCTGTAAATGAGCATCTGTGGAGTCCTAATCAAATCACTTCATTTTATAATACCGCATCTTTTTCTGAAAACTGTATGCATTTCTTTCCAATTATTATTGACAATATTATTACTTTTTTAGTGACAGTATAACTACTACTAGCAGTCATGAAAATAGCTTACAAAAATACTAAGAGCAGGAAACAAGTAACCCTCAGGGTATTTTTCAATTATTATCAAACTTATTATCATTCATGTAGTCTATTAAGAAGAGATCTATACCACGGGAAGTCGAGGTTGGCCAGGGGTAGAGATGATTCCGGGGCAAACGGCAGGCAGCTGATTAACAGTGAGTATGGGTCTAAAGAAAGTCTCTTTCACAGGAGGTCTTCCCAAGAACTGACGTATCTGAAGTAGAAAAAGTAACAAATAAAAACAAACCCCCACAAATATATTTAGGTAAGACCGAAAGTTTGGAAGAAAACAGTGATTTCAAATAAGTATAGAGCATATGAGAAATGCTGCCAGACAATATATAAATACTTGAAAAAAGCAAAAGATGGTGAAGTATGAACAATAAGAAAGAAGAGAATTAGGTTCTAGTCTTGCTTCCCACATAGTTAAGTCACCATGCAAGTCAAGTGAAATGGTTAAATAAGTGATCTTCAAAGTTCTTTCCCAAGTTTCACATAGAGAATTATGTAATGGAGCAACTCAATAAGAAATGCCCATGTTGAGCAAATCAATACTCAGAAAATCCAAAAAGAATGGAAGTTAGCTACAGAAAATATTTCTTTCACTATTATTTGAGAGACTCCTACCTAGCAGAATGGTGACATTTTACTTAATACCACAGACAGTTAAAAAAACAAGATGGAATAGATCTGAAAAGAAATTTTCCTATACTAACATGTAGGCAATTTTGTGGGTTTGCCTGCACTTTTCTATGGACTGTAGCAAGCTAGCCCTTCTATCAATAAAATAAATACCTTATTGGCTGAGCTACATAGGATGATATATTTCCTGAGAATCAACTATATGCTAGCTTTAGAACTGACACAAAGCAGGATATAAGTATTAGTTGAGTTTTTAAAAATGTACCACAGTATATATCCCAAGTCTAGACCACCAGAAAAAATTAAGAATTTTATGATGAAGAAATCAGGTCAGCATTCTATTTTTTGTTTTTCTGAACCCAGGGAATTACACATGCAGATCATATCAATAGATGCAGAGAAAACATTTGTTAACATCCAACATCCATTCATAATTAAAAACACTCAACAAGATGGGAGTGGACCGATTTTCTCAATATATTCAAAGCCATTTACCACTAGCCCATGGCAAACATTATACTCAATGTAGAAAAACTAAAAGTCTTTCCTCTAAAATCTGGCACAAGGCAAAGTTGTCCCCTCTCACTACTCCTATTCAACAAGTACTGCAAGTACTTGCCTTACCAATGAGACAAGAAAAAAAGGTATCAATTTAGGAAAAGAAGTCAAGCTTTCATAGTTAGTGGATGACATGATATCCTATTTAGAAAATCATAAAGACTCTATCAAAAAGCTTCTAGAAACAATATTCATATTTAAAAGTGGTAGACTATAAAATTTACAAGCAAAAATCAATGGCCTTTTTATAAACAAATAATTATAAAGAAGAAATAAATATTAAAAAACAATCACATTCACAATAGTATCACAGAAACTCAAATACTGTGGAGTCAACTTAACTAAAAAAGTGAAGGATCTACATGTAGAAAAATAAAAAACACTGCTTCAAGAAATAAGAGGACAGAAGGATATGAAGACCTATATCCTATACGTGCACCAGGACAATTAATATCATTAAAATAGGCAATACTCCTCAAAACATTGTACGGATTAAATGTTATCCTTCTAAGGATACCCATGATATTTTTCAAAGGAGTGGATTAAACACTTCTGAAATTCATTTGTAACAGTAAACATCCACAAACAGCTAAAGCAAACCTTAGTGAAAAGAAAATAAAAGGAATAATTTTCGCCAACTTTAAATTGTACTACAAAGTAATAGTCATTAAAACAGCAGGTACTGAAATAAAGACACACCCTCAGATCAATGGAATAAACTTGAGTATTCAGAGAATGTTCCCCAGACATACAATCAATTCATCATTAACAAAGGAGCAAGAAACACAAAATGTAGAAAGAAAAGCCTCTTCAATAAGTGGTATTGAGATAACTGGTCAATCATATGCATAAAAGAGAATTTAGACCTCTATCTAATACCATACAAAATGGCCAAATCAAAATGAATTAAAGACCTTGATGTAAGACCTGAAACTATAAGGTATATAGAAGAAAAGTAAGCAAAACACTCCGTGACACTGAGACTAAAGGCATCTTCAAAGATAAAACACAACCGTCAAACAAGTGGAAGCAGAGAAATCAAAAGGTACTACATTAAACTGGGAAGTTTCTTCACCTCAAATGAAAGAGTGACTAGGACATAAAAGTCACATACAGAATGGAAGAAACTATTCACCCAACACCCATCAGATAAGGGGCTAATATCTAAGATAAACAAGGTACTAACAGAACTTAACAAAACATCTAACCCCATCACAAAATGGGGAGAAGAAATGAACAGATACTTCCTCAAAGAAGAAAACCAGATGGCTAAAGGGTACATAAAAAAATGCTCCACAGAGCTAATCATTAGAGAGATACAAATCAAAACAACAATATATTATCATCTCATGCCACAGAGACTGGCACACATCACAGAAAATAAGAACAACCAGTGCTAGTTGGCTGCAGGGTGAAAGGAACCCTTATTCACTGCTAGTGGGAAAGCCATTTAGACCAGCCTTTATGGAAAACAATTTGGATAGTCTTCACAAACCTGGAAATTGACCTCCCATATGATCTTGTATTACCACTCCTAGGAATATACCCTAGGAATACAAAATACAATACAAAATTCCCTCTTCACTCCCATGTTCATCACAGTTCATCTCAGCTATTTACAGTAGCCAGAATATGGCAACAACCAGGTGTGTCCAGGTGCCTGATAACAGATAAATGACTAAAGAAACTGTGGTAAGTATACACAATGGAATACTTTGCAGCTGTTCAGAAAAAATGAAATCATGAAATTTTTCTATATATGGATGGACATGGAGTCTATTATGCTGTGGGAGAAAGATAGACACAAAATAGTCTCACTTATCTGTGAGACTTAAGAAAAATAAAAGCCAGTAAGGTAATAATACCCAGAGAAAATAGAGATGAGGGCTGGAAAGGGTAGTCCATGATATGAAGCTTACCATAAAGACTGGTGAGCGAAGTTAGAGAAATAACTATACTAACAACCACCATGACAATGATTATGAGAAAGAGAAATAAAATGCCTGTCCAAAGACAGGCTAAGAGAGGAGGGAAATAAGAAACACTGGTGGCAGGAAATTAACACTGGTGAAGGATGGTCTACATTCAATGACTGAAACCAAACTAGGAACATGTTTGAAACCACGGTGCTTAATATAAGTAAATTATAAACAGAGAAACGAAACACTCTTGAACATGCTCAATGGACCATATGGGATGCCCTAGGATAGAACTCAGGTCAGCTGTATGCAAGTCAAATGCCCTACCTTCTGTTCTATTGCTCCAGCCCTGCATTTTTTGCATGTTTCAAATTTTTCATAATACAAAATTTTAGCCATCCCCTCAATGTTTTAAGAAATAAATTATACAATCAAAAAATCAAAGTGAATGAAGAAAATTAAAATACTGGCTTAAGCTAGAAAGGTATCCATCATTCCAGACATCTTACATTAGACTACTGCACATAAAGAGCATTATGACTATCCTTTCGAATACAAGAATCTTAGGGACCAGGAGAATGATATGGGCTTAAAGGACTGAGCAAATGCTTTATATTCTGGCATCTGATGATCGGAGTGGTGTGGGTTATTAATTCTCAGAACCATGTGATCTCCTGAGCACTAGAGCAATGCTAGGATCAGGGAGGAGCCCCTCAGGCAGATGGCCCTAAAACAAACCACAGAAATAATTATATAAAATATAAAACAATACTAGAATCTGAGAGCACATGAACTTTAGTCATCAGTCCTTCCAATAGAATTCTAAGACAGTTCATTTTTCCAAGACCAAAACAGTTCTTTATAGACAGAACTTAGGCCAGATTTCTAGTGATTTCTACTGTATATTATCACCTCAATTTACACTACATAAAAAGTACACCACTTCTGGCTCTTATGTTACTACACTGTTCCACTAATGCTCAGTGTGCACTCCTGTATTTAATGCAGCTGTTAGCTTGACCAAAGGCAGTAGTGATTATGACTAGGAAGCCCAAAAGAGAGGCATATACTTCTAATATCAAGTCAAAGAAGTTGTTAGCATTCTTATCAATCCTATAAAGTCCAACTGCCAGTGGATCTTTGCCCATAACTAAAGCTCATAATAAGCCACATCAGTGTCTGAAGAAACAGACATAAATATCACCCAATAGATTTATTCTAAAATTATTTTTTGTTTTGATTTGTTGTTTTATTTTTTTTCCACGGAGGAGGGGCATACTTGGCATTACTCAGGAACTCAGGACTTCCCCCTAACTCTAAGCTCAGGAATGACTCCTGGTAGGTTTCAGGAGACCATTTAGGGTACCAGAAATTAAACCCACATCAGCCATGTGTAAGGGAAATGTCCAACCTGCTGAACTATTTCTCAGAACCTCCAACATTATTCTGAAAAGCTGTACGAGTCTAATGGGGTAAAGTACTGATTCCCAGAAGAATTGATATAAATTATACAAGATAGTGGGCTGAAGTGGGCGCACAGTGATAGGGCATTTGTCTTTCATGTGGCTGACCTATGACAAACGCAGATTCAATCCCTGGCATCCCATATGATCCCCCAAGCCAGGAGCGATTTCTGAGTGTAGAGCCAGGAGTAAACCCTGAGTGCCACCAGGTATGGTACAAAAAAGAAATAAAAGAAAAGGAAGAAAAAAAGAAATGATAGAGATAAATTTTTAAAATTAAGATTTATTAATATTAATAGCAGGAAAGAGACATATAGGGAAGCTATCCTTAGTGGAAAAGATAAAAAAGAATAGGCTTTCCACTTGTCACCTTTTTTTTTTTGCCCAAGAAATTTTTATGTGACCTTGCGTATATAAAATAGGCACACAAATCAAACATTTATTGATAAGAAATCATAATTATTTTTAATTTTTACAACAACCAACCTGTACTTTCAGTTGCATACATACACATGTATTTGTGACCTATGTGCAGTTTAAGAAGCTAGGAAATGGACATTTAAAATTTAAAGTGAAGAAAATCTAAAATAAATTGAAATAGTAAAATCCAGCCTGCTGGAATATTACGTCCAAATGTTGTTGTTATCTAAGATGATTGAGAGAGTTTGAAATTCTGAGCATTGACATTTTCCATGATAATATAAGATTATGATAACTTAAAATATGTTTATTAGTAAGCCAACAAATACATATCTAAAATCTTGTGTATTGATCTCAACTTAGTAAATCAATTAGCTAATATCAGATGGAAATAGAACAGAAGAAATGAACTTATTACAAGCAAAATGCACACCAGTCTATTCAATTTTGAGTTCACATTAAACATACTCAGTACACTATATCAAGATGAAGATAGCAATTTTTACAAAGCACTTGTTTCTTACCAGTACGTCAGGACTGGGTGGGGGGGGAGGAAGCAGGATTGGCGCCATGGTCCTCAGGGAAATTCCTTGTTTCACCTTGCCGATCTGTTCATTGTACTGAGTCTAGTTGAACAGAAGAAAGATTTTAGAGAAAAACATTTAATCAAAAATAACAAGTTGGACGGTTTTGAAGCCTGTAACAGAATAGTAATCCTCAATGTCCTGTATCAGAAATATTAAAATATTTTGGACATAATAATGATTCTATATACTTCAATACCTAAATGTAGAGAGTTGTTTATAAATTTAGAGATATTTGTGGACAGAGAAAAATAAGGCAAATAACTCATAGACCCTTGTAATTATTCAGTATTCCCTAATTTTTAGCACCAAAACTAGAACTGCTGGCATAATGT
Organism: Suncus etruscus; assembly: GCF_024139225.1. Taxonomy (NCBI): domain Eukaryota; kingdom Metazoa; phylum Chordata; class Mammalia; order Eulipotyphla; family Soricidae; genus Suncus; species Suncus etruscus. The sequence continues at coordinate 89,538,210 of NC_064860.1, read as the reverse complement.
AAATAAAATCTAAAAATTCAAGAGACTATAGATAATATATTAACAAACAGTTGAGAAAAATATATTATTAAGAAAGAATAGGCAATACTTATTTAAATAATGTTTACCTCAAAAGTGACACCTCTAGCTTTCTTTAGTTACATGTACCCCTTTTGTTTCATCTTGTATTTTAAAGATTAAGACTATAATAACTAAAGTTGAACAACAATGCTTTCAGTAGTCAACAGTTTTGTACTGTCTTCATTTGCTTTACCATATTATTTGACAACTATCTACAAGAACTGGAAGTAAAGTTCTTAAGAAATAAAAAATGACCAAGAAACTAATATAGAAGGTAGGTGCTTGAAAGAAACAAGAATAAAGAATAAACAGTTATTCTGAGGTCACAAATTTTTATTAAAATTAACAGAAATTTCAAGCACTGATAAAGTTTGAGTATGAGAGAGTATAAGAAAAAAAGTCAAGACTACTATGGAAATAGCTTAACAAGTAGACAGTACTGTATATAGTTAAATTTAGTCAAAAAACAATCAACGTTATAATCAATTTTAAATGAGAATAGATTATATTGGGCTCCCAATATAATGATATATGATACCTTGGGACACGAATTACTTTATTTTACCACATATTCCTGCATTTTTTTTTTTTTTTTTTGGTTTTTGGGTCACACTCGGCACCGCTCAGGGGTTATTCCTGGCTCCATGCTCAGAAATTGCTCCTGGCAGGCACGGGGGACCATATGGGACGCCGGGATTCGAACTGATGACCTCCTGCATGAAAGGCAAACGCCTTACCTCCATGCTATCTCTCCGGCCCCAGCATTTTTTTTTTTTTCTATTAAACTAAGAAGTAAGGAAGAAAGAAAGGCTGGGGACTAGGGACCAAATGATCTCAATGCATTGGCTGGGAAATAAATAAGAACAGAACTAAATGTCCAAGCCAAAGTCAATGATAATAGAATCAAGGGACCTAAACTTTAACAATATATATGGTAGAGGAAGGTTAACAATGGTGATGGGAAGGGCCCTGACTCATTGTATATCTGAAATCCAACTATGTAGACCACAACTATTTAAATAAAATAAAACTAATGAAAACCAATAGATTATAAATAGAAAAATATTCTTAAACCAAATGGATAACTTAATATTCAGTGAGTTAGTTTGTTATCCTTAGCATAGAACTGATTCTTTTGTACTGTGTAAATAATTATACAAAATTCAAGATTGAAAACTAAAATTGGCTGTTTGATGTTCCTTAAATTCCAGAGGTTTGTAATCAAAGTCAAGACATTTACTACTGATTGGAACAGAGTTAGCCTTGGAATACTAGAAAAACTCAATGAAACACACTTTTATTTTCCTCATTTACTACACTAAGAAAATAAAAGACTAAGGATATGAGTCTATGATTTTATCTATAATGAATTATACAGAAGCAATCAATCCCAAACTTGAAAAGTCAAAATAAAAAATGTTCTTGGGTTTCTCTAATACCTATTTTTAAGATAAGATGCTTTCTTTAAGAATATGTGCCCTACTGGGGACATATCATGATCATACAGTGGGTAGGGCCTTGGACAGCAAACCTGGGTTTGATTTTCAGCATAATATATGGCATTACCATGGGTGATTCCTGAGCTCAGGGTCACGAGTAACCCCAGAGCACCACTGCGTGTGCCCACCCCACAAAGAAAGTATGTTCCCTACAAAAGCCATTTCACTCTCTCTCGATTTCATAACTTACCCTGAAGTATGCAATCTTGTTTCTGATATCTGTCACAATCGCATTCCAACTTTCCACACCAGCCTTTAACCGTTGTGATTCTGGATTACTAGTATGGCAAAGGAGACACAGAGAAAATTTATTCTTTTTTTATGCACCACTTAGTTTTCAAAAATTTAATATGTTAATTAGTATTCAAATAAAACAACCTAATAATCTCCATTAGAAACATCTACAATAGGCACACAAAGTTGTATGAACTAGAAAGATGAAATGATTAATATTTTCAGGAATATAATTTTTGCATCCAGAATACTAAGTATTTTCCTATTCTGGCTAAATATTTTTTGTCATATTACAAATGTACAAAACATTTGCTCAGGAATCCCTCCACTGAAGAAGGGACAGAAAAGAATCAAGAAAGAAATCTGTCCTAGCTATACAATCCTTGTGAGCAGTTTTAAGGCTCTTGATTCATTTTAGAAACAAATTTTAAACTATCTTCACATTAACTCTCACATCATAGGGTAACAGATTATCTACCAAGTTCTTTTAAAAGTAAAAATCCCAATGGAAAGGCAAATCAGAAGAAAAGAGTATCCAATGATTGCCTTTATGCAGTATTTAAACTGCACAAATATGACTGTCAGTCTTGCCCCCTAAGTTTTGGGGGGCCTTTATTATCTAGAAGAGATTTCATATTTATGATTTCATCCTTACCCATCACCCATCACAACACCCATCACAAAAGCTCAAGTTATAAATGAAATCATCTTATACAAAGAAGCTTAATAATATTCCATTTGTAGAGTATCTTCTCTAGCTATCAAATTTAGAATGATCATATACAGCTCTATTTCCTCAACCCAAATGCACAAATACACATCCTGCAAATGTGCTAGATATCAGAGAATTTGATTTTTGTTTTGTTTTGTTTATGGGACACCACTGACTGCTCAGGGCTTACATCTGGCTCTATATTGAAGGTACTCTCCTGGCACTGCCCAAGGAACTATATGTGTTGTCAGAAATTAAACTAGGATAGCAAGAGCCTTACACCCCTCCCCTACTCATAGTATCTCTTTGATCCCAAGAGATTGTGACTGAGGAAGAATAATGACCATAAAACTAATAATCAGAATCAGACATGCTTATGCAAGGACTGCAGCATATCCCCAGAAAGGCAAGAATCTGGCCAGAGTTCAAGACCTTGCATGACCTCCTGAACATTGCCAGGTGAAGTCCTGGAATTCCCTGGTCAACGATGGGTGGCCTGCTGATCCGTGACACTACAGAGCCCTAGTAGTGATACTTGGGCCTTTGCTTAGAACTGCAGGCCTGGCAGGTTGAACATTCCTAGAAGTACCCCAAGTGTCCTGAGTACTGCTTAGAAGGAAAAGAAAAATTGAATCACTGGAAAATAATTATATCTTGGTTCCAGAAATTGAAATTTAGAAATTTAACTTTGAGACTGTAAACCGAGAAATTACATAACAAGGATGATACGCTCATGCAACCTGTCAGATACCTATAATCACTTATACAAACAGGAAACTACTTTTGAGATCATTTTAAAGCAAGGATAAAAACTGATCACCGCTGGATGTGCCCCCCAAAAACAAAAGTGAATAAATGATATTTTTTTAAATCAAGCTTTCTTCTCTCAGAAATTTTGGGGCAAGGCCAGAATGCTAGCACAGCTACAGCAGTAGGGAGTTTGCCTTGTATGTGGCCGACCTGGGATAGACCCAGGTTCAATCTCCAACATTCCCTATGGTCCCCGAGCCTGCCAGGAACAATTTTTAAGTGCAAGCCAGGAATAACCCCTAAGAGCCGCTGGTTGTGGCCCAAAAATAAAAAAAAACAAACAAAAAAACAAAACTGTGGTAATTAAATATAACCTGGAAGTACTTTCAAATAAGATGCTTTAAGAAAGAAGGATAGTTACCTTGCTGCCATGTGAGTAACCCTATTAAGTTGATGAACACATTCCTTTTCTGTCTGCTCCAGGTGAAGCAAACCAAAATCTCTACGACACTGTAAGAAATAAACCTAAAAATATTTGAGAAAAAGAGAAAGAAGCTGAAGACAACCTTTTAAATTTGTGTATTGTCATATTAAGCACTTAAACTATTATTTAATCTCAAACAACTGATCTTGATTTTAGTTCTTAAATTAAATGGTTACTAATGTATTCTGTAACACCCATGTTCAAATTTGTATATAACAGAAATCAGCTCAGCAATGATCTCAAAAAAAAGAATTGAATCCAATTGACATTGTTTAAGTATTAGGATTTTTCAAAGCTCATAAGTAACATATAAAAGTAAGTTTAAGAACTCTTGCACCTCACTCACTACAACGGAATTACAATTCCCCAGACCCACTGTTAAGTTGAAAACATCAAAACTGATGGTGTTTAGAAACAGTCTCAGTGTCAGTGCCTAGAATCGTAAGAGTATCCTACTGCAGCTTCCATTAAATGTCTAATCCTTTCACACCATCATAAAGGCAAAAATTAAGAGAAAAAGTTTTAATCATACTGACTGTTAAGCTTGGCTATCAACTAGAAAATAGATACACATCATCTGTATATTTTGAGAGATCCTACCCATGTTATTCAAGCAAATTTAGGGCAAAAGGAAATCTGAAAGCAGATTTTGACAGTGGAATGTATGTCATATTTTGGAAGAACTCTAAAATAAATATCAAAGAATGGCGATATCATGACAGTGAAATATTATCATACGTTTTCTAACTAAGCTTTTTTATGAGAATTTTCCTTAATTTTCTATATATAAAAGAAACACAACAATTTGTAAGGGTAATTTTGGGGGGAAATAATGCAAAGTATTAACACTGAAGTAATCAAATATAAAATAAGGATCAAAAATTAAAAAGCACAAAAGCTGAGTTGTATTTTTTCTAGCTATTCCCCCCAAATTTTATTTGTTTATTCAAAAAAGTTTTTCTTCAATTTGTATTTGTGTAGTTTGGTATACTATTGCACAAATAAGACATCCTAACCAACCTGTCTCTCTCCCAAACTCTCTTCCTGTCCTTTCCCCCTTGCTATATACCTCCCTGCCTCACTCACCTCAGCAGTTACAGCTCTGTCAGTTTCTGCATCCAGTTTGTCTGAGTAGGTTTTAATAGTGCTTTCCAGATTATTCTTCTCCAATTCCCACTGAGATCTGAAATACAGTATCATGGTAAAGTAGGTAACATTGGATCAAGGACAGAATTTTGTACAATTAGGAGAAAAACTATTCAAACTATTAAATGTGCAGAAAATAATCTCTTGAAATAGTTGTAAATATCAAATAAAAGACATTTCTTAACCCTTACTATCACTGTTAGTCTTTATTAACTATTAAAAACCCTAATGTTGCCTTTATTATCAAGAGTTTGGGCCTTTTGAGGCCAAAGAAATAGTACTATGGCAGGGTAGGGTGCTTACCTTGCACATGGCCGACCTGGGTTTAATCTCTGGTTCCCTCATATAATTTCCCACCCCTGCCTCACTTCTACCAGGACTGTTTACTGAATAAAGAACCATGAGTAAGTCTGAGCTTAATCAAGAACAAACAAAAAAGGAGTTTGTGCATTATAAGTCTGTCAATACAGAAGTCATGTTTAAAAGCTGGCTCTAACACTCTGTAGGTTCAAAAGTTTAGGCAATAAACTTTACTTCTCTAAATCTCCCATTTTTTCATGTGTACATAGAGATGAACATTTTACTTACCTCAAAGAACTGTTTTAGAAAATCACTCAGATAAAATATGCAAAGCATTTTATGTATGGACATACTAAGCCTTAATAAAAGGTTAGCTATTCTCATTATTAATACATAATTTTACATATTGTGAAATTACAAATGTTTTAATATCTCATCTACAGCAACCAGATAGGTTTTCTTTGGATTGCTATCCAGCTAACTCATTACATTAAACTATTTTACTAGATTTCTCAATGTTCATATCCAACACTTTGAACTGAAAGAAACTATATCTGAAGGAAGAAGGGAGATGATAATAAAAACATTTTTAAGAAGGGTATTATGAAGGGAAAATGGCTACCTACAATGTTTCTCTTTTTCTCATTTTACTTCAGCTTTCTATTCTTGAGTTCTAGAACTCTAAATCACAACAATTATGTCTTAGTAAAAATGAATATAATATTTTAATGGGGTTTTCACAAAATTTATATTCAATGTTTCATTATTAAAAACAGATACTTGAAAACCAGGCAAACATTAATGAGAAGACTGGTAAACAATATATTACTTAAACTGTTAATGCCAGAGTATTATCATGGCAAAATAATAAAATATTTAGCGAGATATATTAAAAACAAAGAAGCAGTGAATATTTTACAAAAACTCTGTGTATTTCATCAAAATAAAGAATGTTTGTATTTCAAAATAAAGAAAATGAAGACAACCTACAGAGTAGAAAGTGTTTTCAAATCATCCATCTGATAAGAGATTTGATTTAAAATACATAGATTCTTGAAACTAAACAATAAAAACAAATAAATAACACAACTTTAAAATGGCTTGGATCATTGAATAGACATTTCTTCAAGTTAATTCATAAGGTACATAAAGTCAAAAGTACATAAAGAAAAAGAAAAAAAACATCAAATTAGTAAAATGAAAACCAAAACCACAAAAAATACTACAGCATATTCAATTATATAAATGGATAAAATAAAAACACATAAGGACAAAATAAAATATACAAATACTAAAATCACGAGACCCAAATTTCCACAATCAAACTTAAAAAGCTGCCTGTTATGATGGCAGGCTAGGGTGGGGGAGAGGTAAGGAATGGACTTTAAAAACACTAGCGGTAGGATTGGTGCTGAAACATTCTACGTCAAAACTTAAGTCTAAATAACTTGGTAAGTCACAATGCTTTAAATTAAAAAAATTAATAAAAATTTTTCAAGTGTTTTTGATGTGGAAAATCAAATCCTTATTTATAGTTGTGTATCTCAGTAATTTCACTATAGTATGTGCCCAAGAGAAGTAAAAACATAGGTCCACACAAAAACTGAATAGAAATGTTTTTAACAACATTATTAGTACTGTATTTTCTGGTGTATCAGATGATGTTCTAACCCATGAAAAACTTCTTAAAAGTTGGGAGTCGTCTTATACACCAGTACATGGCATGCTGAAACTTACTCCAGCTTCAGGGACTAGTAACCTGCCCCCCTCTTATCACTGAATCCCATCCAGACGCTAGGCATCATCACTCAGTCCTCTATTTGTCCTGAATCATCTTTCAGGGCACAGAGATGAGCTCAGTTATCGAGCACTGCATCTCATCCAGCTGCCAGGTATGTGGCTTTCCAGTGATCAGTCCTCTCTCTGTTTAGTTTTTAAGGGACACAGATGAGGTGCTGTTTCTCTCTAACTGTCCTATTAATTACTGCACTCCAGCCAGCTGCCCTTGGAAGAACCCCCTTTCCTTCCCTGGTCTGCTTTCAATGTAGATCACAATTTAAAAAAATTACAGTCACACACTACAAGTGACAAATGTAAAATGATGGTTGGCACACCAAAGTTTAGCTTTATTAAACATATACTGTTAACTTAACCTTTGAGGTTTCTATTCTTTTTCTCTTACTTTTTTTAATTTCCATTTGGTGTGCCTTTAAAAAGAGGTAGTCTTATCTGGTGAATATTGCCCAAACCCTATATTTTTACAGAAAAAGATGATAAAAATCAAGGGGGTTGTCTTATACACCGGAAAATACAGTAACAAACAAGAATGTAACCAAATCAAACGATCATTTACTGATAAAATGCAAAACAAAATGCTATTATTTACCTATAAAAAAGGAATATATACAGGGGTGAACTTCACATAAAAGTTAACTGGGATATATCACATCATTCCATTTATAAATAATATGTAAAATAAGTTTATAACATGTAGAAATATTATTAGCTAGTGTGAGAAAGAAAAAATGATATAAGCATAAACTTTCAATGAATCTAGAGATTTATTTTCTAGTGTGATAAAAATGTTCTTAATTAGATAGTGGTAAAAATTGTAAACCTCTACAAATAAATTAAAACAAGTATGGGTTAACATTAATAGAGTGAATTTAAGCTTCATAAAATAGCAAAAATTTTGGCCGGAGAGATAGCACAGTGGTAAGACGTTTGCCTTATATGCAGAAGGACGGTGGTTCGAATCCAGGCATCCCATATGGTCCCCTGTCCCTGCCAGGGGTGATTTCTGAGCATAGAGCCAGGAGTAACCCCTGAGCACTGCCAAGTGTGACGCAAAAACCAAAAACCAAAAACCCCACCCCCCAAAAAAAAAAGTAGCATACATTTTAAGAATAGCAATTTTTAAAAATTATCTATAGGCAAAAAATATACCTTGGGATAAAACTTAACAAGATACATAAATAGTCATACTTAGTAATATTGGTTAGGGTTAAGAGATTAAAAACTCATGAACTCTAGTCCTGAATAGTTTATTATATGGTATTTTAACTTTCTTTTTTTTTTTGGTTTTTGGGCCACACCTGGCGGTGCTCAGGGGTTACTCCGGCTGTCTGCTCAGAATAGCTCCTGGCAGGCATGGGGGACCATATGGGACACCGGGATTTGAACCAACCACCTTTGGTCCTGAATCGGCTGCTTGCAAGGCAAACGCCCTGCTGTGCTATCTCTCCGGGCCCTGTATTTTAACTTTCTAATGTAACTTCTCTCAACAGTTTCAAAGATGAACACACTCCCAATTTTCCTAAGACACTTTCAGTTTTTAAGTGGTGTCCCAGTAATTAATAACATTTTATTGTCAATTCAGTGTTCAAAAGCACTCCAGTTTGAATGAAATATTATATAACTACTCTATAGCCAGATTAGTTGAATGGAATATGTACTTCAGAGAGGGTATTTTCACAAACACAAGAACTGTTTATACCTTTGCATAGAAAGTTGCTCTTTAAGGTTCTTGATTTCATTATCTTTAGCATGACTCTGACGCTGTAACCTGGCAAAAATAAAGATGGTCATGAAATGTTAAAAATTATGTATTATTAATATAGTTAACAATTTGACTTGTAGTTGAAAAGCAACTAAGTATGGCCACTTTGGGCCACAAGTCTTAAGGGTGAAAATAATTGGGCTAAGACTCTAAGACACCTTTTTTTTTTGTTTTTTTTGGTCACACCCGGCAGTGCTCAGGGGATATTCCAGGCTCCAGGCTCAGAAATTGCTCCTGGCAGGCACGAGGGACCATATGGGGCGCCGGGATTCGAACCGATGACCTCCTGCATGAAAGGCAAACTCCTTACCTCCATGCTATCTCTCCGGCACCTCTCTAAGACACCTTTAAAAATTTTCTTTTTATATCTGGTATCTGATTTACTCAGTTTTCAAAGAACTAACTAACATCTAACCTTTCAAATTAGAAAGCCAATTAAATTAGCTATCCTCTATTCCCAGCTTAGTGACACGGAGAAATGTAATTACATCTTTGTACTTTTAAGACACATGCTAGGAAACAGAAATGGCATCTCTGATTTTCTAGGCCTATGACAGAACTAATACCTTTAAACTTTCAAAATATAAAGTATACTGAATCATGTAAACTATTAAAGATTTAAGATATGAAAGAAATCAGACATTATATAGCAGTAATGAGACCATGAGCAATGAGAATTTTAATTAAAATCATAAATTATAAGTGACCTAATCATGGAAAGATTGGGTAAAAATTCTGTATAAGTCAGAAAAATTATCTGCTATTTACTTAACACCAGTTGGGAATGGGAGATGGAATGACAATTAACCCAAGGTAAGAGACCCAGTTTCTACTGAGAACCGGGAATGAAACCCAATACTGACTAGCCCTTCTTCAGATTATTTTGTTAAGTCTCAATGGTCACAGGTAGAAAGAGAGACAGAGCTCAGTTTTAGACCATATTTTTTTTTATCACATCCTGGTAAAGAAACTAAAACACAAATGAGTATATCTGCTAAGAAATGGAAGACTGGCTGCTTGATCAGTACTGACAATAATATCCCAACATGAGAATCCAATTTTTGCTATCACACCAACTTCCAAGTAGTAGTGTGCAACATTTGGTATTTAAAAATGGCTGGTGGTTGTATTTATCATTTTTCAAAATACTGTTTATTGGAAGTTTTAATCCTACAATACTATTCCAGTATCTAGCTAGAAAATCTTACAGTACTCAGGAGAAACAATTAAAAAAATACCAAAACACTACAATCTCACCCTATTTAAGTCCCAATATCTCTAAAAATTTTGCTTTGTTTATCCATCTTTTATTCCCTTTAACACACATTATTTCTTTGTGTGTTTAATATATTACAGACAAAGTATTTTGTTTTAGTTGTAAGGAGAACATGTAAGGAATGAACATAGTACATTTTTGTATAAATTAGAAGATCATGTTAAGTATCATTTTTGTCCCTTGCTAATGATCTCTGCTCTCCATTATTTCACAAGTACCTAATCCAATTCTTTTCTCACAGTGGGAACTGGATAAATGCCTGGTGATTAACATTAAATATTCATCATTTAAATATGTGATACATCTCTTAATTAAAGTGATCTGCTGGCAGTCTCAACCATACAAGGGTGCTTGGTCAACTCTCAGAGTTGAGAACAAATATTCTCAGATGGTGATAAAAAGGCATAGCTCATTTGTATGAATAGCATTGCTTTTTTGTTTTCTGTTCTCTGGTGTTATATATTTCTGGACTAGCTTTTACCTTTCAGAATTAAAAAAAAGTTTAAAATATTGAAGAATTTGTTTTTACATAATTGCAACCAGGTTAGTTTTCTCTAGTTATCTTAGATTCTTACCTCTTTCTGAACTTGAATAATTTTTCTAATTCTAGCTGGGACAAGTCTAAAAATGTTTTAAACTGGTATTGTTGTAGGCTAAATGACAGCCAAACTTCCAAAAACCTACTACTTTTATGATACAGTCAGTATATGGGAAAAAATTTAAGTTTAAATTTCTGCCATAAAGTTCTCCAATGTTACATCTTTGAATAAGCACTCCTTACTCTACGCCAGCTCTCAGAATTTGTCTAGTCACTGCACTAAATTTCAAATTTTATTTCTTGGATAACTAGTAATTGATAGCATTAGTGTTTATTAGAATAATGGCTTAAAATTGTATCAATTTTTCAACTGATTTCCTTATAATTTTAAGTCTGAGGCACTTAATAATTAAGGTTACTTAAAAATAAAATATGTGGTAGGTAGGAAGGAGAGAGAGGTAGATGGGTCCCCAAGGATTTGGTTTTTGATCTCTTACTCTCAGAACACAAATACTCTGAGAGGGCAATATAAAAATACATTCAGATGATTCATTGGTTTATTTGAGAAACATACTCATCTGATGCCATTCAGAAACAGCCAATATTTATTTGGTCCCATTTTTACAAACTGAAATCATAACCTGGCAGTTACTTTTTTATGTAATTCTATTATCTTAACATTTACTAATCTAGGACATTGAGAATTGACTATATAAAGACCAACCGTTTATTTCTCACTCAGCTAAAAAATAAAAATATAGATTTTTAAAAAAATATTTATTGAAGGGCATGAGTGATGGCGTAATGGTAGGGTGTTTGCCTTGCATGTGGCTGACCTAGGACAAACCATGGTTCGATCCCCCGGCGTCCCCAAACCAGGAGTGATTTCTGAGCACATAACCAGGAGTAACCCCTTGATCAATGTTAAGTAATGTGAATTATAAGTCTTTCACAGTTATATTTAAGGTACATAGTGACAGTGCATTAGGGCAATTCCCACCACCAGTGTTGACTTCCCTCTGCCACTGTACCAAGCATGCATCGCATACCTTCTCAATTAGCCCCCTGGACAGCTAATGTAACGGGACCCTTTTATGTATAGCTTGTAGTAGTTTGGGTCTCTTGATTCTATTGTCGTTAACTTTGGGTTGGGCATTTAGGTCTGATCATTTTTTTATTTCCACTCAATGCCCATGAGACCGCTTTGACCCTGGTATCATCCACTTTTTTTTTTTTCAATTTGTAGGAAGCCATAGAAATAGGCTGAATAAAATGACTCATGTTCTATGGTTTTGTGAAAAATAAAGAAATGAAAGAAAGGTGGTGGGGACACCTGTCTAGAAGCTATACATTTAAATTAAAAAAGAAGAAAGAAAGAGAGAGAGAGAGAGAGAGAGAGAGAGAGAGAGAGAGAGAGAGAGAGAGAGAGAGAGAGAAAGAAAAGAAAGAAAGAAAGAAAGAAAGAAAGAAGAAAGAAAGAAAGAAAGAAAGAAAGAAAGAAAGAAAGAAAGAAAGAAAGAAAGAAAGAAAGAAAGAAAGAAAGAAAGAAAGAAAGAAAGAAAGAAAGAAAGAAAGAAAGAAAGGGCGCTGATGTGGCAAGTTTGGTTTTGGTTTCTTTTTTTAGTTTTGATGTTGGTCTTCTTTTTTTTTTTTTGCATAGGCACAGTAAGTATTGGGGAAATTACAAAGGAAATTCCCTTGGACTAAGAGATATAGGGTGTATCCACCCTTGAAGCATACTGTAACAGATTTTTAAGCAACTGTAGACATGTGATCTACAGTTCCTAATATATAGTCACACTGCCATCTAGTGGCAAAAAATTCTATTTACTATTTCTTTTTTAATTTTATTTTTTTATTCTGACTAAAGTTCATTACAGAATTATTTACAATACATAGTGACAATGAAGTGCACTCCCACCATCAGTGTTGTCCTCCCTCCACTCTTGTTCCCAGCATATCCCCCACATCTCCCTCCTTTACCCCTCAGAATCCTAGTGCAACTGGTCTCCACCTTACAGCTTGTTATAGGTTGGGTATCTATTCTGTTTGGTGTTCCAGTCTGGTCATTTTTTATTTACACTACATGTTCATATGACTGGTCCTGGTATCATTCTTTTTCCCCCTCAATTTACGAGGCTGAATGATTCAAGTTATACTATTCTGTTGGAGATAAAAAAGGTTAAGAAAAAGAGGAGAAAAAAATTGTTATCAACTACTAAAAAAGAAAAAAAAATCACCGAATATCCACAAAAGTGGAAAAGAAAAAAATGGAAGAAAAAAGAGAAGGAAAATAATTTACTATTTTTATTTATTTTTTTATTTTGTGGGGGATTTGGGGCCACACCAGGTGACCTTCAGGGGTTATTCCTGGCTATGCGCTCAGATCACTCCTGGCTTGTGGGACCATATGGGACACCGGGGAATCTAATTTCGGTCCGTCCTAGGTCAACCATGTGCAAGGCAAATGCCCTACCACTGCCCACTGCTCCGGCCCCAAGAAATTTCTATTTAAAAGAGTCTGGGACAGACCAGAATTTCCTATTAATAAGAGTTTTACACTTACTTGGACGTCTTATTGACTCCGAAAGCCACTTGCTGGTTAAGCGATGCGATGATTTTGTCTTTCTTTTTTATCTGACTTTGATTTTCTTGCCACTTTAAAGTTGCTGTTTTCAGTTGTCTTTTGAAATCCTGGACAAAGAAAAATATCATTTCAGGTAATTCTGTCTCTGTCACCAGTAATCAAAAGGTGGGAACATGGGAGAGGAGGGGTTCTTTAAAAGTGTGTGCAACTTGAACTAGATAGTCCTGCCTACAGTTAGAGGGGGAGATACGGGAGGCATCAAGACCAAACAGGTGCAAGACTACTAAGTAGAGGGTTGGATACAGAGGGGATCACATATTATGGCCGCCCTGGGGGTGAGAAAAGAGGGAATGGGAGGTAGGACAAATACGGAGGTGTAGGGAGGACAATCTGGTGATGGGAATCCCCCCTGATTTTATGTAAATATGTAACTAAAATGTTATTGACAACAATATGTAAGCCACTATGATCAAAATAAAAATTATATTAAAAAAAAAAGTGTGTGTGTCTGGTTTGCCCTTACCTTGTAGACTCCGGCATGTTCAGAGGCATGTTCAAATCAGGAAAGAAATCGAGCCTTTTCTACCCCCACTGAAGCCTGATTATTGTGTAAAGCAAGCCATGAAGGCTCTCCTCACTGACCAGCCCATGATCTGCTCACCCCGCCTAAATGTACATTGTGACTTTCATAAAGAGTACCCTCCCCTTTGAAGCAGTTGTGTGCATGTATCGGTTCCTAGGAGCGGACTAATGTATGTACCCCTTTATTGCTCAAAGAGAACAAGCCACAAACAGTAATGAATGGAATTTAAGAAAATGGAATTTAAGAAGCCTTTTTTCAATGGGATATCACTTCTCTCTGAAGACAATCAAGACGTTTCCAAGTCCCATCTACTTCAACAATATTGACATTCCCTGGATTTAAAATCCATGTTTACCTTTTGTAAAAATCAACTTTATGAAAAATAAAGTGTAAACTAATTGACTAGCATACTTAGAAAATATCATCAGCAAAGTTGAGCTTAGATTGTTGCTAATGGGGTCCTTTTCAGCTGAATCCTAAAACAAGTCAACATTTTAGATAAACACTATGTGACATCTCTTGATGACCGAGCAATGTCTTTTTTTTTTTAATGAGCAGAAAGTCTTGAGATAATTCCAGTGTGTTTAACCTCCGTGGTTTTTCCTAATTCCCACAGTTTTTCCCTTGTAATTAAACACTAGCGAGTTGACATCCTTGTAGCTTCAAGGACCGATAGTGCTGTATTATCTCATATTTTCTAAGTTTCAGTTTTGCAAAACCTGTGTGGATTTTTCATGATGTGTTGTATGTATAGTTCATTTTAAAAGAATTTGGAGATCTCCATCACTTTAAAGTCATGTTCGATTGCTACAGGAAAGGTGATCAGGTCTTTCTTAAAGTCATAATGACTCAAGTGTTAGCTGGCTTTTTATCTCTGAAATACTTTCTCAAATATCTAATTACTCAGAAGACCAAGCTATCCAAAAACATCTCAGACATTTTTCTACCTATGAATTTTGCTGCATATGGGAAGTGTCCTTTCCTTGGGAAGTTGCTACGTTTCACTTCTCTGAATGGACTTTTATGAAAAGCAGCTTTGCAAAGATGCAGTTTCTAAAAAATGGGAATTTGTACACTAAAAAAAAAGTCCTCATTTGGTGCCAACTGTGATTAGTGAGGGTGAGTTGGGGGTTAAGGGTCAAAATCTTATTCTATTGAGTAAGTATGGGAGGGTGTAAAGATTCTTTTGAAAGTTTTATTTTCATTGTAGAACAGCAAATGACATTTTTACAGTATTTTTTTTGTAAAGCAAACTATTTTGTGCCTTGAATTTGGTCAATGTGTATTA
This sequence comes from Suncus etruscus, assembly GCF_024139225.1. Classification (NCBI taxonomy): domain Eukaryota; kingdom Metazoa; phylum Chordata; class Mammalia; order Eulipotyphla; family Soricidae; genus Suncus; species Suncus etruscus. Next base: position 89,523,194 of record NC_064860.1, on the reverse strand, counting down.
GTGAAACATTGTAAAAGTGAACTTCTACCTCTATCTAAATATATACCATTTACTTGTAAATTATTATAAACTATTATGTGACTGATTTTTTAGACTGTCTTGTTTCAATAGCAACCAATGTTTAAGGCTATTAAAATAAGCTATCTTTTACTAATTAATTCGGAAGTTTTATAAAGGATTGATTAAATTTAATTAATTTTAAAAAGTGTGTGTGTGTATTTAACATACACTTAGTATATATTTAGTATATACTTGATATATTTTATACATTTAGTTATATATTTAGTATATATTAAATATAATATATATTCATACTATATATATTTAACTCTCTCTGACTTGCCTCAGACTGATAGTACTTACTTCACACTGAGAGTGCAATTTATAAAGTTGCCTTTGACGAGCAAGCTTTTCCTTCTCAGTTTCTCCACATTCTGTTAACTTGCTGGTTGAGGCCTATTGAGCAAACAGAATGTGCATGTCTTATTTACCTCTAAAAAGCACTAATATTTTAAGAGGATTTAAAATTGTCATCTAATTCCTACTCATGCTTTATGCCTCACTATAAATTTATTTCTCTTGTCTGTCATATTATATTCACCACTCCCCAATGACCGTTTTTGTTAAACAATACCAACTACTCGCCTTCTTCCATTTCTATAGCATAACATTATCTGCGTGTTTACCACTTTTCTAAAGTAACCTTTATTAAATAATAAGACACATAAGAAGGCACTCATTTCTGTGTAGAGATAATAAAACTGAGTAGTTCTATAATAAATGAACCTGAATTCTTTGGAGAGGGAGTGGACCACACCTGGCAGCACTCAGGTTACTACTGTCTCAGTGCTCAGAAATCACTCTTAGCAGGTTTGGGGGACCATATGGGATACCAGGGATCGAATCCAGTGTCAGTCCTGGGATGACTATGTGCAAGGCAAACAGCCTACTCACTATGCTATTACTCTAGCACCCAGTGAGTCTGAATTTTAAATTAGGCAGTCTTAATTGCCTAAGTCTCTAACTATTACATGGTATCTTCTTAGTTTAATACCCAACTTCTTCATTAGAATGTAAACACACATAAAAATAAATAACAGGGACCTTATCTTAGAACAGCTGGCGATACAATTTTTGAAAACTAAAATTAGTTTTGGAAATCTGTGACCTTTTTATTCTACTTTTGGGTTCCTTTGGCCACTAAAAAAATGTACAATAGTTATGAAACTTGCTCTGCATATAGTGTAACTGTATTTGATCCCCCACCACTAGATATGGTCTCCCAGCACCATTAGGGATAATCTCTGAGCAGAGGTAGATTTAAGCCCTGATCACACCCAACAAACACACCAAACTCTCATAAAAAGATGACACTAAATCCGATATCAATCATCTCTCTCCATGTCAATGAACTAAATGCACCAGTTAAGACATAGAATGGCAAAATGGATCAATATGTTGAATCCAACGTTTTGCTGCCTACAAGAAACACATTTGAATAGTCAAAGCAAACATAGATACAAACTCAAAGGCTAAAGAACAATGTTTCAAGCAAACAACTCCCTTAAAAATGCTTGAGTGGCCATACCTATATCAGATGACAGACTTTAGAATAAAAAAGTTGATAAGTGATAGACACTTCTTGATAATCAAAGGATATGTGCACAGGGAAGAAATAATACTATAAACATATATGCATCAAATGTGGGAACAGCAAAAATATTTAAAACAATTGCTGACATATTGAAGAAAGACATCAAAAGCAATACAATAATAGTAGGAGACTTCAACATTTCCCTGTCACACCTTGATAAGTTAAACAGGCTAAAAAGTTCAAAAAGAATATATTAGCTTTGAAGGAAGAAATGGAAGAGAAAGGCTTAGTAAAATGGACTCTACTTTCCAAGAAAACTGGATATACATTCTTCTCCAGTGTACATTGGTCATTCTCCAAGAAAGACCACATGTCTGGGTCATAAAATATACCTTCATAAAATCAAGAAGAATCAAAGGGTAAGAACTACCTTCCCAGATAATCAAGTACTGAAATTAGAAGTGAATCACAACAGACATAGAGAAAAATTTTAACACCTGGAAATTAAACAACCCATTATTGAACAACCAGTGGGGGAGAGATGAAATCAAAGAGAAAATCAAAAGATTCCTATAAGCAAATGAGAATAAAGACACAAATATTAGAATTTGTGACACAGTAAAAGCTACATTAAGAGGAAAAGTTATAGCTTTGCAAGCATTCATTAGGAAGGAAAAAGGATCTTACATAATTTAATGGCACAGATTAAAATTTTAGAAAAAAAAACGAATATACCCTTGTGACACAAAAATACAATACAAAAATCCCTTCCTTACACCTATATTCATTGCAGAACTATTTACCATAGCAAGACTCTGGAAACAGCCAAGATACCCTTCAGCAGATGAATGGCTAAAGAAACTGTGGTACATATACACAATAAAATATTATGCAGCTGTCAGGAGAGATAAAGTCATGAAATGTTCCTATACAAGGATGTACACGGAATCTATTATGCTGAGTGAAATAAGTCAGAGAGAGAGAGAGAAAGTCGCAGAATAGTCTCACTCATCTATGGGTTTTAAGAAAAATGATAGACATTCTTGCAATAAAAACTTTCAGACATAAAAGAGAAAAGAGCTGGAAGTTACAACTCACCTCATGAAGCTCACCACAAACAGGGATAAGTTTAGTTAGAGAAATAACTACGTTTTGAACTATCCTAATAATGAGAATATACGAGGGAAATAGAAAGCCTGTCTAGAGTACAGGCGGGGGTTGGGTGGGGAGGAGGGAGATTTGGCACATTGGTAATGGGAATGTTGCACTGGTGATGGGTGGTGTTCTTTACATAACTGAAACCCAAACACAATCATGTATGTAATAAAGTTGTTTAAATAAAAAAATTTAAAAAAAAATGAACCAAAATTTGACAGATGGAAGAAAATAATAAACTGAGACAGAAACTAATGAACTGGAAATACAGAAAAAAAGAGATCAAAGAAAGCAAGAGTTGGTTCTTTATAAAAAATAAATAGATTGACAAATCATTAGCCAAGGAAAAAGAGAAACTTAATAAACTAGATTAGAAATTAAAAGAGGGAGATTACTAAAGATACTTTAGAAATAGCCTTTGTTTTCTTTGACACTTTGACTTTTTTGGAACAAAGTAAAGGCCACACCCTCCTTTAGGCTACACCCTACCTGCTCAGGGTTTACTCCTTGCTCTGTGCTTAGGGATTACTCCTGGTAGTATATGTAGACCATTGCAATGCTGGGGATAGAACCATTGTTAACTGTATGCAGTGTAAGTGCTTTAACCCACTTACAACCTCTTGGCCTAGCAACTGTTGTCAAAAGGAAGGAAGGTTGGAATTGCCATTCCAGTTATGTTTACCTGCTCTATCATGTCCAGAATATGCAATTCATCCAGGCTATAGGATTTTTCTTCAGTTGCAGAATCTTCTTGATTATCACTTGCATCATCATTTGTAAGTCTATAATCTTGGTAAAGATTTTCTTGCTCTTTTGCCGACTGTTCTTCCGTTCTTACTGTATCAGAGCTATAATGATAATGTGATGTTTTATAAATGTTTATAAACGCAGAATGTTTTTCACTTAAGCTGTTTTTGCCTGAATTAATATTGTATGAAACTTACTAGATACTTAACATCGGAACAGGTTAAGGGTCCAAGAAAGTATGAACAATGAGCACACAGTGTAAGTCTCTTTAAAATTCACAATATAAGTATTTTAGAGAGCATTAATCAAGGTACATATTCTGTTCATTCCAGTATTTCAAGAAATATGAGACTAAGACCATGAAGTTCTTATTTCAAGTTATAGCATAATGAAGGTTCTGTAGGTGCAATGCTATTTTAATTGTATTTGGTTTTGCCTTTGTTTGGGGTAACGCCTGGCAATGCTGAGTTCACTGGCTCTATAATCAGAAATTATTCCTAGTAGTGCTTGTAGGGCCATATGAAATCCTGGGAATCAAATCATGTCAGGCATATGCAAGGCAAGTGTCCTAACCACCGTACTATCTCTCCAGCCCATATTTTAATATGTCTTGATGGTCAGTCAGTTTAATTATTGTCAGAACTTAAGTCCAGTATACACATAAATAAAGGGCTGTTAATATAAGCACAAAATAGACTTAACAGAGATGTATTCCTCTTTAATAGAACTGCTTAAAAGTTGCAACAATTATGTTATTTTTAATGGGAACCACTGAAAAAAAGAGAAATACTCTATTTGAAATGGCAGCTCATTTTTATGCCTCTATGTAAAACTTAAATGCACATTACTACACTTTCAGCTGTCCTTCTACTTAGTAACTATAAATTTCCTTCCTAATATCATTGATTGGATCATGAAATAGTATTTTTATTTTAACATGATATTAATTCTTTGTTTTACTAGTATAAAGATATAAATTAAGTAACTTTAGGATGCATTTCTTCTTTTAGGTCACCAAGACCTAGAAAAAAAGATACCTACTGTTTATAAAATAACTTGGAAAGCCTTATGAAAAATAGTCACAGGTGTCATTGAAGTATCTAGAACTGCTCAAATATTTTCAAATGTTTACTGCTGGCATACACAAACAGACTTTCCAAGATAGCTGAAGGTTTAATTGAAAAGTTTTTTCCAAGACATCCTAAAAATTTTAAAAATACAGACAAACATATTTTTGAAAGCTCCGATATATTATTCCTAAATTTTTAAATATGAAAATAGCACTTTAAAAATATAGAAATGTTCATGTTACTAAGAGTCACAAACTAAAGCATAAAGAAATAGAATTACAAAAATGATTGATGATGTTGTTTTATCTTGATTAAGCTTTTAGGATGCTATCTATACTGCAAAAATTGAAAACAAAAACAAACTACCTTCAACTGACTCAACTTGTAAACAGATAAAGGAAAAACTGAGTGGATCTTGTCTATTATTAATGAGAAAATATCAATCACAAGTGATAACTTTAATATTAACAAAATACCTCTTTACCATTTTAAAATATCTTCATTTATATTCTCTCAGTGAGCTCTCTAAAGTTACTAATTTATATGAATGAATGTTAGTAATTCTAATGTTCTCTTCATTTCATTGTTGCCCCAACTTCCTTCCTCTATTAATTATAATGTCACCCATTATATGGTTGTAAAATCTAAGTGAACATTGGCTAAACATTAAAAGGTTTCTGGTGATTTCAAAAAAATTTAAAACTGTATAATAATGAAATTGAAAAACAAAAATCTCAGGTTAACTATCAAGCAAAACCAAAACATAAACAAGTCTTTCTTCTAGAAGAGATTAGTGGGACAAACCAGCATCTTTTAAGGGTAGGCCTTATTTGATTAAGATTTGACTAATAACAATCAGACCAGTGTTTCTCAACTGGTTCCCTGTGCTTCCATGGGAGGGGGCAACTAGTAAGATGGAGGTCATGGGAGGAAAACAAGATAAGAAGAGGGTTGATAGGAGAAAGGTTGAGAAATACTGGTTCAGTTTAAACAGATATTACAGTGAAGTAAAATTAGTTTTTAAATAAAGCAGTTAGCTATGGAGTCGCATTACAAAAAATGATAAGAGACCTGGCAATGCTCAGGGGTTACTCCAGGCTCTGTGCTCAAGAATTACACATGGTAGGGTCAGGAGACCATATAGGATGCCAGAGATCATGTCAGAGACTGAACCTAGGCCAGCCACATGCAAGGCAAGCGCATCATGCACTGTACTATCTCTCAAGCCCTAGTAGATTCTATTCTACTCAAAGCTAATTTAACATTTTGTCATTTTCTATAAAAGGTGACAAGTTAATTACTGAACTTAAAAACAAATAACTGTAGTAGAATGCCTGTCTCGAATACAGGCAGGGGATGGGAAGGGGGGGGTGAAGGGGGGTGTTCTGGTTATGACTGTAACCCAACTATGATCATATTACTTAAATAAAAAATATATTTAAAAAATAAATCCATCTGTTTTTAAAGGACACTTGTGTGCTAGTCGCAGAACATTTTTACTATAAAATATCTTAATTCTAAGAGAAACATATAAAGAAACGCCTTAAATAGTCTTCAATTACCCAGAATTCACTCTGAACTTATATTCCTAAAATGTGTATCTTCTAAAGAGATGATGACTAAAATCAAAGTCCTAAAATTGACATAAGAACACAGAAAAAATTTTAATTGGGATATTTTTATTACTATACTTATATTTAAAATGTATGTCAATTTATTGTATACAATGGGTATTAAAATAATTTAATAAATTTGACAAAAAAAAAAAAGGTGACAAGTTAAAAAAGATAAGGAACTGTTCTTTTCTGAGAACACTTCCCAGGACAATGTTGTATCCTACTAGCAAAGGATTACTTAAAAATACTAAGAAAATTAAATGATACTTACCCCAGTTCGTCTGCTAATTCCTTATTCTGAAAAAAAGCATTAAGAATTATTGATTTATAGCAACTATATTAGTAGAGTACAGTTTCTCAAACGTTTAAGTTTCTCAAAAGTTTTAACTCCAACCAAAAGAGATTTTATATCATGCAGCAAATTGCAAGTGCCTGTTCCATGAATATTCCTAGTAATAGTCCTATGTGTAGATATATCTCCTTATACAGATGAATAAAAGGAAAATGTAAATTCTATAAAACAAAAGCTTTTATCATTATTTGTGCTATGAAATGCATGTTATAGATTCCCAATTTCTTTCTTTTTTTTTTTTTTTGATGGGGGGCACACCTGGTTTCTCCTGGCTATGCGCTCAGAAATCAAAATGCAGTCAGTCCTAGGTCAGCCACCTGCAAGGCAAAAGCCCTACCACTGCGCCACCGCTCTGGCCCTGGATTCCCAATTTCTTATTGTGATATTAAACAAAGGATGGGTCTTTAGGAGGTAACATAAAATTTTAGAAGACGTCTTAAAGTTTTCATGATGGAATTAGAGTGCTTATTAAAAGAAACAAAAGAAAACCTTTTTCTCTCAATCAGCAAAACAACTATTTGCAAACCAGGAAGGTGATGCTCACCAGACATTGGGTCTCTCGAAACCTTGATCTTGAACTTCCAGTCCTCCAGAACTGTAAAAACAAATGGTGATTGTTTAAGTTACCCAGTCTATGGTCGTTGATTATCGTAACTCAAGCTTATTTTTAAAATGTGATGAACATTGAATTTTATTTTACTTCTACTAATTCTATTTTCTTATTTAAAATAAAAGCTGCACTTGTCTAGCCCATGTACTCCCTTGAAGACAAATTATATTTGCTTGTCTCAAAGTTTATTCACTCTGGAAAAAACTGTGTTCTCTCTTGAACTCTATTTTCCCACTTCGTTTTCTCTGAAATCTTTCTAAGTAAGTTTTGTTCAATTAAAAAATCGTGCTTTAAAAAAAATAAAATTAGAGAAAAAAAAAAAAAAAGAAGCTGTTGGTGTTGGGGCAATAGCACTGTGGGTAGGGTGTTTGCCTTGCATGCAGCTGACTCAGGTTCAATCCCAGGCATCCAATATGGTCCTCTAAGCCTGCCAGGAGTGACTTTTGAGTGTAGAGCCAGGAGTAACCCCCTAGCACTGGCTAGTGTGGCCTATAAACAAACAAAAACCTAAAAATAAAAGGAATCTGTAACCCAATAAATATTATAATCTACTTCTGGGATGTAAAACAAAACTTGAAAATCATTTCTGTGAATACTGGAAATTGAGTATTGGGGCTAAGTTTAGAACTATTGAAATATTTCAGGACAATGTATATTCAATTCTTGTTGGGTATGAAGACATTTAATAAAGAAATAAGTTGAGCTTGTGAGAAGAGGGTCATAAAAATATAATAAAGGCTTTTAATTTCTAAATTACCTTAATGCAGGCACCTACTGGGGACATCCTGCAATCCTGTATTCACTTCCAACTCTCCTGGAGGAAGACAAACTTAGCTTCCTCTTTTGTCACACCTTCCTTTATAAAATGTAAACCCCCCCCCCCTTAGGCTTGGTTAGCATTAGATAGGAATTTCCCCATCATCTTCCTTTTATCCTATGCCAATTACACCTGAAAAATAAGTGTCCCATGTGGTGGACAGTCAAGACTTTTTAGTTCACAAGTTTAGGAGCCCTATGACCCTATGCTTTTCTCTAGTATGTCTGTCTTTTCCTAATTCTTGTGGTACTCTTACTTCAGGCCTGTTCACCAGGGATTGGACTCCAGAAAATTCTTATTAACTCAAAACAAAGTTTTTTTAAAATTTTTTGTTGTTGTTTGTTTGTTTGTTTTTGGGTCACACCCAAGAGCGGTCAGGGGTTACTTCTGGCTCCATGCTCAGAAATCACTCCTGGCAGGCTCAGGGGACCATATGGGATGCCAGGATTCGAACCAATGACCTTCTGCATGAAAGGCAAATGCCTTACCTCCATGCTATCTCTCAGGCCCCAAAAAACAAAGACTTTTTAAAATTCAACATGATGAAAGAAAGCAGACTGAAATTAAAAAAAAAATAAATAACAGACCACTTTATATTCCTATAAAGTCAACCTACCAAATAATGTTTTGATCAATGGTACTTAGCATAAATTGATAATATTATTTTTAAATTATAGCATTAAGTATATTAACATTTCTAGTTTAGAAAAAAATTCAGTGCATACTTTCTCAATGATTCCATGATATACTTCAAAATGTCTTTTAGTTTGCTGTCACCAACCAATGACAAATTAATTTTACAGTTTATAACAGAACCTTGGTTTCACTGTGTACTTGAATAAATAAGTTGAAAAGGAGCATATCACTCAGCTTAAATAGTTAAGAGTTGCTGAAACTCTTGTTCAGGTGTTCCCATGAGGTCAAGTCAACAGTATATATTAACCTATCTTACATATTTCTGAATAACTTCCCTACTATAGCTGGAGTGATACTACAAGGGTTCAGACACTTGCCATATACACAGAGTTGACTCAGATTCAATTCCCTTGACACTGCAGAAATAACTCCTAAGCAGAGCCAGAAGTATTTCTTAAGCTCTGTTGTATGTAGCCAAGGCTTCTAAATGAAGATAATCAAGATTTGCTCTTCAGTTAGTACCCATGGCTGCCAATCTTGAAAAAAAATATATGTACTTGAGTAAATTCTCTTACTCGATTCATAAAAATAGAGTATATCTGCATTTTAAATACATATATTAAGTCAGAAATATATTTTCTAATAAATTATGCATAGAATAATGATTAGCTATATGCTTATTTGATCAAACTAACTCTTCCTCCAGAGAAATGTACAAAATCAAGAGTAAACCAAATGGAAAAAAAGGACTTTGAGGGATATGTCACATATATCCATTAACTGTAATAAATGCATTGCTTCTTGGGGAGTTATTATTTCCAATGTAGGGGGTAGCCATAAATATAGAAGAGTAGAAATTAGTGGAAATCCAAAATTTCCCTGAAATTTTTGTTCTGTTTTATAAACTTCTATTATTTTTTGTTTTTGAGTCTCATATAGCAGTGCTTCAGTTGCTATAGGTGATGTTGGGGATGGGAAGCCGGTAGGCTACATGCAAGGTAAGCTCTTTACCCATTGTACCATCTCTCCAGCCCCTATTAAATTTTTCAAAGATGTTAATTAAAAATAATTAAACACCTCCCCTCATACCAAATATTTTTTTACTTTCTCTTACAATTTAACAAACACTTGAAAAATTTCTGTTATAGACAGTGACTTCTTTACTTTGCTACAGCAAAAAAATCAAGGAAGAACCCTGAAAGAAGCATCATGTATTTGCACCACTTTTAGATAAGTGATGATAAGTGCAAAAAATTTATGGGTTAGCAAACTTAGAAAGAAAATAATTATTAGAAAAATGATTCTAAACAGCAGAAAAAATATCACAGAAATTGCCTTTAAAGTACCAGCTAAGTCACTAATTTAGGTTTTTTAAGTGTATAAACTAGGACTCAGGTAAGTAAACTTAAATATATCATATGTTGGGGCCTGCGCGGTGGCGCTAGAGGTAAGGTGTCTGTCTTGCCAGCACTAGCCTAGGATGGACCGGAGTTAAATCTCCCAGCACCCCCTAGGGTCCCCCAAGCCAGGAGCTACTTTTGAGCGCACAGCCAGGAGTAAACCCTGAGCATTACCGGGTATGGCCCAAAAACCAAATATAAATATATATATTTATATTATATATATATAAAATATATAATATATAAAAATATATATATAATATATAAATATATATATATATATATATATATAAAATAAGATAAAGGCCCAAAGCATATTATAGCAGTTAGGGTGCTTGAGTTTGATCTCAGGTATCTTATGTGGTCCCTCTAACACTACCTGGAGTAATCTGAGTGAAGAGTAAGCCCTGAGCATCCCTGGGTATGGGTCCCAAATAAAAAATATCATTCAAGATGAAATAGACACAGATATCACTATAATCAATATGCTATCAACAGTGTAAGTTGATATGCTATTGACATTTGTTGATGTAAATACATATCTATTTAGATAACATTTAAACTCCTAATAGTGAAATCCTAGCATTAAACCTAAGTGTTCATAACTGGACTTCCATCTATTGTAATGCTAATATAGTCTTACCTTCTTATTCTTAGTCTTCTTTTTCTTTGGCTTTCTCTTATCCTGATAGGTAAAAGAGTGAAAATAATTTAAGATGCCAATAAAAATGTGCCAAGGTTATTTAAAAAATATATTTTCTCTCATCACTGAAAACCTTCTAAGATTACAATTCATATTTCTGTCTAGATTCTATGGTATTATATGAATGTGGTCAAGCTAAAATCACTCCCTGGAATTCCATATGGGTTCCCCAAACACCATCGGGAATAATTCCTGAGTGCAGAGCCACAAATAATCCCTGACAATAGCTGAGTATGTCCCCCCACCCAAAAATAGATTCTATGGCAAAATATTTTGTTTTATTTTAATCTGAGTCTTCTATTCTTAATAAATAATACATAGTAACAGTAAAAGTTATAAAGGAACAACAAAACACAGAATATTAATGAGTAGGCTACTAAAAACAACTCACAAATCCTCAGTTGCAGACATTCAATCATGAATAACAAAGAAGGCACATCTTATACATCAAAGTATTAGTAGGAAACTTTATATAAGGGAGGGAGGTGGAGAGAAAAAGTGTGTGTGTGTGTGTTGGGGGGGTGGAACCGGGACAACATTGGAGGGAAATGGGCATCCTGGTAAAGCATATGATGCTAGAATGTGTTATATGCAAAAGTCTATGATTGTAAACCACATTGCCTAAAATAATTTTTTTTTTTTTTTTTTTTTTTTGGTTTTTGGGCCACACCCGGTAACACTCAGGGGTTACTCCTGGCTATGTGCTCAGAAGTTGCTCCTGGCTTGGGGGACCATATGGGACACCGGGGGATAGAACCGCGGTCTGTCCAAGGCTAGCGCAGGCAAGGCAGGCACCTTACCTTTAGCGCCACCGCCCGGCCCCAATAATTATTTTTTTAATGAAAAGATTTAGGTACATAATATATAAATTTAGCCTAAAAAATATCTTAGTGCCCAACGCCAGAAAGACAGTATTCGAGTAAGGCATTTGCCTTGCATGAGATTGGTGAAGGTTTAAGCCCCATCACCCCATGTACCCATATGGTTACCTCAGGCTGCAAAGAATTATTTCTGAGCTCAGAGCCAGAAGTAAGCGGGGCGTACCCAAAAAATCAAAAGAAAAAGAAAAACTAAAAAGAACTTAGTGTCTACATAGTAAAAGTTATCACTTATTTCTAGAAGATATTTTTAATTCCATCTCTTTGAAAATGGTACCAAAATCTTTTCTCCTTTTATATTCTTCACTATCCTTTCTTATACCCTTTATTAATATTTTATTTACACTCCCATCACTCAGGATAAAAATGTTTCAAAGTCCAATATAACACTTAGTATATAATAAGTGTTCAAGATTGTCTGATAAATATGCAGTAAAACTGAAAACATGTTTTGGGCTTTAATCTGAAGGGTTTGATTTAAAGGCCACGTCAGCAGTGCTTTTGTGGTGCCAGAAATAAATAGGGGTCAGCTGCCTCCAATGCAAGCACCAAAACCCCTATACTATTTCTCTAGCCTAAGGCACTAAAAAAATTAAGAAACTCAGTACTGTGGGAAAAGAACCATTCCATTTGAAGCTCTGTGTGGAAATTATAAATATGAACTGGCTATTTAAGTACAGCACTTAACAAACTAAAACTATAATTAAGTTATTCTATTTCAATTATTAATGAGAGCTTATACTTCCTGGGGATCTTTAGTAGATTCTGTTGACGATTCACTGAGTATTGATGCTGTATCTTTATTCATTTCTGCAAAGTTCATTTCAGAGTTTGGATTCACATTTATATTGTACTCCACAAGTGGTGAACTTAATTCTTCATTTTCCAACTCTTCTATTTCAGTACCTAAATATTAAAAACAAAACACATACAATCTGAATATTCACTTTTAACCTCTCATTACAATCATATATTTACTATAAAAAAATCACCTGGAAACAGGTGTATAGATTTCTCAATTACTAGATAAAATTAAAATCATATTTATCAATGTTTAAGTAATAGGTATAGTAAAATATACATCTATATTTATATAGTACTTATAATTATATATTATATTTATATATAGTACTTATATATTTATATAGCATAGAACTAGAACCAAATAGCCTAAATCAAAGTGTTAAGGGAATTCGCTGTTAAGGTGACTCTAAATATCACATTTTTTTTGGCCTTTTGGGGTGTGGAGTTGGGCAATGTTCTTGGAAACCTAAAGGAACATTCCTGGTAAGGGAAATACTACTCTAGCAATGTGGACCTGCTGGTTATGCTTGGTCCTAGCAATGCACTGTATATAAACTGTATATATCTGAGCTCTGGAGCCTTTAAGGCCACATCAGGAGAGCTTATAGGTGTCCAAGATTATACTAGCAATACGAGCATGCTATGAATCCTTAGAGATCAAGCTCGAAGGCTCTTTCTCCAGTCATCTGAGCTCTCTCCCCAGCATCAATCGTTTTGGAGTATCCTCACACTGCCCAGATTCTCTGCAATTACCATTATTTTCAGAATTAAATCTGAAACAGGAAAAGGAAAAGCTTTTTCAAATATTTCCTTCATAACCAACGGTTATGAAAAGTTATCAGTGCTTTGCTGCTCATGTCTCCTTCTTCCTTCCCTCCATTCTTTTTATTTTTTTATTTTTTTGGGGGGGCCACACCCATTTGATGCTCAGGGGTTACTCCTGACTAAGCGCTCAGAAATTGCCCCTGGCTTGGGGGGACCATATGGGATGCCGGAGATCGGACCGCAGTCCTTCCTTGGCTAGCGCTTGCAAGGCAGACACCTTACCTCTAGCGCCACCTCACCAGCATCCTTCCCTCCATTCTTACTTTCCTTCCTCCCTTCCTCCCTCCCACTCTCTCTCCCTCAGAAATTGCCCCTAGCAGGCTCGGGGGACTATATGGAATGGTCGGGATCAAATCAGGGTCCATCCCAGGTTGGTCACCTGCAAGGCAAACGCCCTACTGATATTCTATCACTCTGGCCCTCAAGTATAATTTTAATTTCAAAATAGAACTTATTCTTTAAGAAATTAAAGGGGGAAAAAAAAACAAAACAAAAATAAAAACAATTCATAACTCATTATCTAACATATATAATACTACATTTATTTATATAACCTATGTGATAAGCAGATAAAAACCAGAAAGTTAAGCATAGTAAGTTATGAATATGTACAACAAGCAGATAGGTTCTTTTGTATGCTAAATGTCCTGTGTCAAACATTTAAAAACTACTACACTTTGAGAAACTCTGGAATATATTAATTAGAGTCAAAAGTGAAAACACCCATCCTACATTCAACTGAAAAAAAAAACTAGTATGACCATATGATTCTCTAAGTTTATAACATACAACTGCAAATAGTCATACAGTTTATTTCAACAAGTGAAATGTCTACAAGCATATTTAGTTTGCAGAGTCATGAAATAAATCTTTAAGCTAAAATAAAATAAAAATTCAGGGAGGTGTTTTGTTTCTAAGCATACTTACATTGACAGCCTGTTATTGACTTCAGAGCTATTCCTATGATACAGAATGATAAAAATTTAGATGTATAATTGAAAATGCAATAAAAAATAACAGACCTGGACTAAGAAACATAAAACTGTTTTTACATTGCATCAATTAATTTTATAACTAAAATGTTATAATTGTAAAATCAATGTTTACTTATGAATAAATATAACCATCAGATTTTAACATAAATTTATAAAATTTAGGATTAAGAATAAGTAAAAATAATTAACAAAATTTTGATAGTTCATAGTATATATTAGCCTAAACTTAGGAGACAAGGAGAAAATTCTTATGATTTAAAAAGTCTAAAGTTACGAAGTAATAATGGTCAATTATAAAACAAATGTCCATTCAAAGTGTAAACCTTTTTTTGAAATATAAATTATTCTGATCAGGACTCCTTTTTATTAGTATTTGTAAAGTACTATAGCAGGCAATGTTAAATTTTACATTCTACACATTAAATTTTTTTGAAAATGTAAAACAAATGCCATAAAAATTAGTGAGCATTATCAAATCTTAGTAAAAGATGTCAGGTATAATAACTAAAAAAGAAGTATAGCATGCTATACAACAAAGGGGCCAGTGTGGTGGCGCAAGGGGTAAGACGTCTGCCTTGCCCACGCTAGCTTAGGAAGAACCATGGTTCGATCCCCCGGTGTTCCATATGGTCCTCCAAGCCAGGAGCGATTTCTGAACACATAGCCAGGAGTAACTCCTGAGCATCACTGGGTGTGGCTCCAAAAAAAAAAATGTCAACCAATAAGCTTTTCAGATAATCTGAATTAGAATTTTATGAAATGTCTTAAATTTAGGGTTCAAGGCATTTTTCTAATTATTATCTCTATTCTCATATCTTTATTTTCTAAATATGGTCTTGATTCTCAACTCAGTAGAATATTAAATTCTCTTCGAAGTACTTCCCTGACTCATAGCATCAAACTCAGTATTTTCTACTATTATCATTGTAGAAAGCTCTTAATGATTAAGCAGGCAAACAAAAAAGTTCCAGATCCTTAGTAAAAGAACTGATATTAGAACTAATAACCGGGCTGGGCAGTGGCGCTAAATGTAAGGTGCCTGCCTTGCCTGCGCTAGCCTTGGACAGACCGCGGTTCAATCCCCCGGTGTCCCATATGGTCCCCCAAGCCAGGAGCAACTTCTGAGCACATAGCCAGGAGTAACCCCTGAGCGTTACTGGGTGTGGCCCAAAAACCAAAAAAAAAAAAAAAAAAAAAAAAAAAAGAACTAATAACCGTCACTGAAAAGGGGTTAGAATGCTGTACAGCAGGTAGAGCCTTGAGTGCCTTAGTACAGTAGGTAGAGTGCCTTGAATACAGCCATCCCTGGCATTGATTTCCAGCATCCCATATCGTCCCCTGAGCCTGCCAGAAGTGATTCTAATTTCTAATTGTCTTATCAATAGAAAATTTCTAGGAATGGTCATTGTTTATCTTAAGATACTTACTAAATGTTATCTGATTTCCTAAAATGAGATATCATAACTTATAAGTTAAATGCTACAGTCCTGCTATGAAGAATGATAAATGTAAACTAATGTTGTCTAAAAGAATCCTTAAAATACTAAGTACCATATTTTATGATTTGGGGCATCTTTTATTCTCTAAAAGTGAGCAAACTCCATGAGTAAGAGACTTTGACAATTCTGAAAACACAAACTCTTGAACATGACAAGAAACCTTTTTTGAATATATTTTCTGTAAACTTTAATCTCAATGAAATTAGACTTTTTAGTTCCCTACATTAAGACATTAAAAAAAATTATTTCTTTGGTCTTGTTTCCTTCTGAAACATCCTCCTCTATCTTCTGCACTAGGCTCACCTTTTCATTTACTAATTCATTAATTATATTCACAAAAAAGTTTTCTGGACACTCTTGTGCTAGGATGGTTAATTCTGAAAACATCTCTAGCACTGTAATTTCTATTAGATTCTTGATGAGATCGTTCTCTCTCTGTGTGTGAGTTCATCACTGAATAACCTGCCATTAGCACTGCATCTGGTATATAAAAGTCAATCAGTGAAGATTTACTGGCTGAAGAAAATAATTGTTTTGTACCTTGCTGATAGCAGGATAACATCCTCAGGATAATTTCTGGTACTGGTAAGCCTAGGTAGATGGACAGCTCATGATAATCAAGGGAGACATTTTCAAGGGGATTCTCCTTCACTTTGTCAATATCCTCTTGCTTCATTCCCAGGCGCAGAAGAATGTCTGAAACTTTGTCCCAAATGGAATTGAATTCTGACTCAGTGAGCCCATTCATCAAAATATCACCAAGGAGTTTATCCTTGTATTTGCACAGCCTCAGGATGTCTGCAGACTTAGAGAGATCAGAAGATGGTGGTTCCATGTTCCATCCTTTTTGGGGTGCAGGGAATACATTCATATATTGTATGAGATCTAGCATGAGGTGTAAGTCAAACTGTTTGGACTGTGGAAGCTCCTTGTTTGGGGGGTAAAGCAGATACCATGTTCCACCAAAAGGGTGATTGACCCAAAGATGGTTGTAGTGGGGTTCCAGCACATTCTTGTGTATATGAAGTTCTCTTTTCAAAAGAGGGGGTGGTAAAGCCTCATCAAATATTTGCCGGACAGTGTCAGTACCAGAAATAATAATTATATGAAGCAGATGATAAAAATAATTGTAATCAAGTTTGAAGATAGGCATTTCATCTGAAAATAAATTTGAGAAATCAAAAGATTCCACATTAATGCTCTTTTTCTATGTGGTCTCTTGCATTAAATTCTAAGCTCCTGTAGGAAAGGGACTATTTCTAAATGAATAAAGTACAGTATAGTGCTTTGTCACAACCAGTGCTCAATAAGCATGCTGCTATCTGCCTAGTTGTCATAAAATTCAAACAAAAACAATATATTCCCAGGTGACTAAAGATATAACCATAAAAGCCTTTAAACTATCCAGGGTTTTGTTCAAATAAATGAGCATTGGCAAATTATGGCATAAAAATATGGCCTTTGCAAACTGAGAAAACTGTCAGGATTTTAACTGTCAGCATTTAAATCAAATGTTGCTTTGGAAATTATATTTTATCTTTTGTTTGTTTGTTTATTTTTTGGGTCACACCCGGCAGCACTCAGGGGTTACTCCTGGCTCTAAGCTCAGAAATAGCTCCTGGCAAGCTTGGGGGACCGTATGGAATGCCAGGATTCGAACTACCATCCTTCTGCATGCAAGGCAAATGCCTTACCTCTATGCTATCTCTCCGGCCCCTATATTTTATATTAATTCTGTTTAACAGAATTTTAAAAATATGTAACAGTATCATATATATAAAATAATTCATCATAAACATTCCCTAGTCACTGAATACTTACTGTTACTATTCTAAAAAAAGATTTGAGTTTGAAATTTTATTTAAGTTTAATTAAAGATACTTGCTTAGGGCTAGTGGGTATCATATTAGGTAGCAGAGACCTATAACAAAAAATATAAAGTGGCCTAATTCCTCAATTTTCATAGAGCAAGGCAGTAGGACAGACAGAAGGTGCAGCAGCATCAATATTCTGAGAAATATAGAATCTCAGGTCCTACCCAGAACTACTGCATTAGCTATCGATGATTCGAATATAGACTTAAGTTTGAATAATTATAACTAGTAAACTATATGTTCTTACCCTATCAAGAAATAGCCAAGTATATGCTATTTTAAAATGGAGTAAATATTAACTATGGGAATTTTCCTGGATTTTTAGCACTCTATAAAAAGAAAGTACATGCAAGTAAATTAGTAAGCAGTAAGTATTTGGTTTATGGAATATATTTATACAAATGTTTATCATAAGATTTGTTATTCTGGGGGTAAAAAAAAAGAATTATTATTCTGGTGCCAGGCCAGAGCGATAGCACAGCAGGTAGGACATTGGCCTTGCAGGTGGTTAGCCCAAACTCAACCCCCAGCATCTAAATATCCCAAGCCCGCCAGGAGTAATTTCTGAGCTCAGAGCCAGGAGTAAAACCTACGTAGCACTAGATGTGACCCCAAAACAAAACAAAACAAAACAAAACAAAAGATTATTATTCTATTTTTCATGTAGTTCAAGAAATTTAAAAATGAATATTCTTGCTTAATATACCTGACAGATTGCATAAGCAAGGGCAAGCAAATTCATGAAACAAAGGATGCAGGCAGCTTTATCTAAATTAATTAGTAAAGGGCCCGGAGAGATTGCACAGCGGCATTTGCCATGCAAGCAGCCGATCCAGGACCAAAGGTGATTGGTTCGAATCCCGGTGTCCCATATGATCCCCCCGTGCCTGCCAGGAGCTATTTCTGAGCAGGCAGCCAGAAGTAACCCCTAAGCATCACCGGGTGTGGCCCAAAAACCAAAAAATAAATAAATAAATTAATTAATTAATTAGTACAGAGCTGGCTGAAATCAGGATTATCCATTCCTTCTAGTCAGAAGGATGCCATCCAACTATAATTTCACATGACCAGGAACCTATAAGGTTTTTAAGTATAGAGCAGTAAGCATTTTTAGTACAATTCTAAACAGCTGATACCTAAATGTATACTACTTGTCCAAAATATTTACTTCTTATACTTCAATCTATTAACAGAATGCAACAAGGGAGAAATAAGTTGTGGGAAAGATCTACTGAAAAACAATATAATCTGTAGTCACATCTATACATGATTTAGCTATGCATATCTATGGGATGCTCACTCTATGAAATCATACAACTACTATCCTCTCCATGAATTACAGCCTATGTCAAGTGATGCTTAACAGTATAAACCCAAGCTAAGTGAATGACAAACAGAAACATAGAGTTGTTAGACTAATACTTTAAAAGTAAGTTAAAATTTTTAACATACTATTGAGTACAAGACATATAAGAAGAAATAATACCTTTTTCACTAAATTTTAAATCCATCTTCGGTTGCGTATCAGTATCAGACATTTTCAGAGGTATGAAGGTTTTATAACTGCAAATAAAAATTATTATAGTTAATATCAAGATCAATCAAGATTTCTGGTACATGATTATTAAATGAGCAGTTTCTTCTTCCATTCCTCCTCATCCTGGAAATTATTCTGAAGTAAAGGAGAAAAATAACAACCCCATAATATCATTTTCATTAGAATTAAGTAAAAAGAAATATTAGACTGCATATAAAGAGAGTAAGACAAGTTTATTTACAAGCAGTCTGGGTGGCAAACTCCTCTCCTCCTCAACAAAAACAAAACAAAACAGAAAACCTCTACCTTGTACAAATATCTAGAACTTTTCATGTTCTTCTCCATCAAAAGGCCCAAACTCAGTAAGTAGTGATTAAAAGAGAGTAAGAAACAAAACAACAAAGATAACAGGAAATTCAGGATTTTTCCTTAATATAAGAAGCAATATCTAAAGTGAGGGAAGGGCCCAGAGTGATAGCACAGAGAAAGTGCATTTGCCTTGCACAAAGCTGACCCTGGATGGACATGGGTTCAATCCCCAGCATCCTATATGGTCCTCTAAGCCTGTCAGGAGCAATTTCTGAGCACAGAACCAGGAGTAATCTGAGTGTCACTGGTTGTGGCCCAAAAAAAACAAAAACAAAACAAAACAAAACAAAAAGATAAAGTGACGAAAAGTCAACAAAAAGTCTTAAAAAGATTAAACACTTTAAATGTTGCTATGAAAGATTTTAAAAAATGTATGCTTGATTTTGAAATATATTTTCTCATAGAAAACACAATAAATACGCAACACTTAGAATGCAAATTTAATGAGGGAAGAAATCCTGGTGGTAGTGGTTTATCATTAACTGATTTTATCTGTAGCTTTTCTGTTAGAAGCTAGAAGGGGATGTAAGTTTAGAATTAACTACTAATTCATTGCTAATTCTGCTTCTGTACCTTAGCTTTGCTTCACATGGCTAAATTTTTTAACTTCATAATAATAAATGAAAGGATTAAGGAAAAACGACAGCTATTGTATACTATTATAGGCAAGAATGAAAACCTGTACAGTTACAGGTTACATTGAAAAAGGTTTGGCTTCTTAGTATAAACTAAACTATATAATTTTGCAACCCTCCACTTAGAAATCTACCCAAAAAATAAAGTTAATTTTTTATCTATTTAACTATTATGAATTTAAGTTAAAATTTGGTGTTTTATTTTTTGCTATTATGAATTAAGTGCTCATATATTACTCTTTATGTAAAAACTCACTCAGGACCTTTATAGCATATAAACTACAGCTTGAAACCTGACATGGAAAGATTATTTTTAGTGTTTAGAAATGTATTTATAGGCCTTGGAGTGATAGAACAATGGGTAAGGCGCTTGCCTTGCATGCAACTGACCCAGTTTAGATCCCCAAATCCCTTATGGTACTTAGATCACAGCCAAGAGTGGTTCCTGAGCACAGGAGTAATCCAAGAGCACCAGTGGGTGTGACCATCCAAAACAAAACAAGCATTTATATTGGTATAATATGAAAAATACAAAATAGCAAGGTGAACATCAGTATGATAGTCACCTAAAGAAGAGAAGAGTTGCGGGAAGAACTCCTTACCTTATTAATCAAATATTAAATGTTTTTGGTGTGCTGGCAAAATTCAATTTGTTGACTTAGGTATAGTCATGCTTTATACTTGTAAATTCTGCTCTGGCATTTTTACTTCTATTTATGTGTATTTTAATAGCAATGCATTTTAAAATAAAAAATAACAAAATTGTCACTGCCATGGTCTAAAAGTCCTGTTAGAAGGCCTCAGTGTAGATGGCTGAGCAAGACTTCTGATAGAGGGTGATATTTTTCATGCTTAGTTACAAACATTGATTTGGCCTAAATAATGAATTTCTCTTCTTCTGTATTAATGTGTATGTATATTTGAACATTTACCTCCTACTATAAGGATTAATACAGGCATATAGAGCCTTGATTAAATTTCACTTTACCTAGAAAACTCAGCAACAAAAGATACTTAAAACCAACTTTAATCCTCACAGTCTTTTAAAAGGTCTTGCAGCTTTAAACAGACTGCTCTGTTGGATGAAAGGAAATGTTTGCTTTGGGACATCTCTAAAAGACTCTAAGTGACTTGTTAACTAAATTTTTACCTCAGAATTTACATCCAAAGTTTGGTCTAGAAGTAGCAATGGGATATAGAGAAAACTTTTACTAGGTATAGACTTGCATCTCTTTCATTTTGTCTCATTTATTGTCCTTTCTATAAAGCCAGAAGTTAGTTATCTGTGATAAGCCCCTAAAACAAAAAAACTGATCCCTCAGGAAAAGGAAATTTGATAAGATAACCTGGCTTCTTTCTATATCTCTTAATCTGCACCAGAATTGACACCTAGAGCCCAGCCAGAGACATGTTCTTAGCTCAAACCAGCAAAACAAATTTTAGGCAATACCTGAGAGTAAAATAGACTAAAAAAATTTAAAGCTCAGTATTGGTGATAAACAGTATTGTTGGTAAAAGAAAGGAGGTTAAAAGTAGTAATATAATAAAGACCTCAGAAACTAAAGAGTCAAGCTAAGGTATATGAACATAATTACGAAACACAGAAAAGAGAATCAATAAATTAGGAGACTTTTTAAACTGGCATTTCTAATATAAAAGCAACATCTCCATGACATAACAGACTAAATATTTCAAAAATTATGCATTCCTCTATCCGAAGCTCTTTTTTACTCCTTAACTCTCTAACCCCCCCAAACGTCACTAGCCTACATTAATCTTTTTAACTTCAGTACTGTACAATCCTAATCACAGACCATAGCTGTGCATTGTGTGCAACAACCCCAAACTGTTTCAAGATACATAAAATGGACACGTATATCTTTAGAATATTTTGTGTTTTTTCTCTGACAGCTATAATTCTTACTAAATGTTGTCTTATACAGTGACGATTCTAACCACTTTTTATCTTCTCTTTATGAGCTGTTTAACAAGGAATTTTGGTGAAAGCGTCCCCCGGTTTAATGCTTATGTTGAACCATATCATGGGAATCAGTTGGACTTGTTCTTATGGCCCCAATATGTGCCAATAACACCACATGGCATTGTTCCTTTTTTGCATAGGCACATTAAAATGGGAAAATAAGACCCTGTCTAATAGAGATTTGAACACAGAAATCTTGTAGTGCAAAGGGACCTTACACCCTGAACATTGACATAACGACCTGGCACAGACCTCAGAACAAAGGGCATTTTCCATTCACCCCTGAACCAGGGAAGCCATCCATGAAACATCCAGGCTTGTCTATAACATCTCCTGGAAGGAATCCTCTACCATGGAAGACCCTACACTGCTCAGACATCGACCTGCTCAAAAGAGACTTCCCTTAATGCTGAGAAGACTTAACAACAACAACGACCTGCTTACAGGACAAGGCCCCCTGCATTGCCCTTTGATTGTGAGGTGAAAGGAGAGGACGCTCCACATCCTGACTTCAATGTAGGATATGCAGATTCCAGGATCTTTAATACAGAAACATGATACCAACAACAGAGACTGTGTGAAAAATAAAAGTGTGTTGGGACTACAGGCAATGTCTTGGATTGGACAATCTAGCTTGCCTGGAGCCTAAAGGTGGTCTTGTGCCAGGAAATTTTAGGGGTTGGGTCTCTTTGTATTTAGGCCAAGGTTATTCCTTTCCATGTCCCTCATATTTTGGTGGGCCTATGCAAACAACAATTGCCACTCTAACACCATTTTTACTGTGCTCCTTTGACTCTAATCCTTAAAAAGAACCCACTTAAAATTTGAGGTTAACTTAAACGAATATGCATGTATATGGAAATGTAGAAAAATACTATGCCTGTAATGTTTAAGGAGTTATGTAAGCTTTATGGCTTTAGATTGCCTTGTGTGCTGTTAAGAAATATTATAATGTGTTACAATCTGGGGACTTGAGGAACAAAGTAATTGTACACGGATTCTGTCTTATTTATCTTAATGTTCTTTGGCTGAAATTTCAAAGTTAAGATATCAGCAAGGGGACTTCTGAGAATTATATTATGGGTGACTGTCCTTCACTGTAACTTTACCTTGTCCTCTTTCTTTGCATCTTTGTTCTCATAATGAAAAATAAAAAATTATGCATTCCTAACCTAAGTAATATCCTTCTGTTAGGCAAGCTGAGAGGCCTAGATGAGCTTTGAAAGCTAGAAATTTAAAATAACAAGTTATAAATTTAAGAAAAAAAAATTTGTTTTCAGAAAAGATCTAGTATCCAATATCTAAGAAAAATGGTATTAACATTTTCTTCCCTCCTGTTTTTTAGAATTTTATTTTTTACAAAGCTAGCAAATGTCAATTATATACACATTTTTTCACAAAACTAATGCTACATTTTAACGTGATGGAATGCAAATGACAGAAACACAGGAAAAACAAGTAAAAAATATTGCTCAGAGATAAGTATAAAGTTTTGTTTAAAACGTACCTTGCTCCTAAATTTTCAATGGTTGTATATTCATCCTTTCTCACAACTTCAAACTGCAAATGATGGGGGAAAATAAACCTAAATCAGTTCAATTTTTTAAATTGTTTAATGTTAAGTATGTTATATATTAACATTTGAAAAGAAAAATTAAGAATAAGTCTTAGAAAATATAGGAAATAGAATAAGGTCAGTTATATAAGCCTAACAAAACAATAAATTAATTAATTTAAACAAACATATTTTATACAGTTACAGAACATAAAAACAAATCTTAAGTACAAAAAGAACATATCTAAAAATAAAAAAAATATATATTTCTATTTATAATTCTACCCTATTAACTTAAAACTTATTTAACAAGATATTTTATTATTTAAAACGTTGATACCATCTTAGTAGACTTCATTTAACAGGTCCTATGTAATATTTATAGTTATTTTCATAGAAATATTGATATAAACTAAATTATTAAAAAGCATAAGGTATCTTTTAAGCTTAGGTAGAACCAAATTAGATTATAATCCTTAGTATATGACAGAACTTTCTTCTGTGGTACAGTTGTAGCCTGGTTTTAATTTCTTTATCTTTAAAATATTCTTATTCTTTAGGGTCCCTTACCTACAACTGTATAGAAATCAAAGCAATAGAAACTTCAGATAA
Organism: Suncus etruscus; assembly: GCF_024139225.1. NCBI lineage: Eukaryota > Metazoa > Chordata > Mammalia > Eulipotyphla > Soricidae > Suncus > Suncus etruscus. The sequence continues at coordinate 89,498,930 of NC_064860.1, read as the reverse complement.
ATTAGAAAATATGACTAAATTAGTACTTTCATGAGTCCATAGTTGTTTAAAATTTGTATGTGTGTGTATATATATATGTATTATATATATATATATATATATGTATTATATATATATATATATATATATATTATATAGTCAGTGAAGGAAAGAAAAAGTGAAAAAAATATACTCACCAAAATTTTAACATATCCAGGTCCATCACATTGTAGCATTCTTAGTACTTTCATGAGTCCATAGTTGTTTAAAATTTGTATGTGTGTGTATATATATATGTATTATATATATATATATATATATATATATATATATATATATATATATATTATATAGTCAGTGAAGGAAAGAAAAAGTGAAAAAAATATACTCACCAAAATTTTAACATATCCAGGTCCATCACATTGTAGCATTCTTACCATGTCACCTGTACATCCTTCCTTCAAACATTTTCTCCCACTAAAACTCTAAATTTATCAATAGAAAAAAATTAAAATGTACAAACAGAAATAAGTAAGCAAACCAAATAATATTTAAATAAAATTATGTGTAGATGATGAAACAAAAGATGTGGCTAGATACGTAGAATTGTTCAAAGACTAGTTCATGCCTAAATGTATTTCCTACTGAAAATACACAATCATTATTTTTCTATCATTTCTTTTACCAAATCTTCAAATAGCTATATTATAGCCTATCAGAAATATAAGATTCAAGTAAAATATATAAATTAACTGTTAAAAGAAGTGCTAAACTTCAGTCAGATCTATGGGGATTTCAGGGAAAAGTGAAGAATATGTTTAGTATCTTATGTAGTTCTGAACTTGGTATTTTATTATTTGGTTCGCTTAGATTTTCTAAAGTTGAGAAATATTGATTGCCTTAATAAAATGAAAATTATGTGCTACTTAAAAAGAAACCAATAATGTAGTTCACCTTTCTTATTTATTAACCTTTCCAATCACCTTAAAAAGTCAGCATTTTATTTTATTATTTTTATTTTTTATTATTTTTAAAGCTGAGAAAAGTCTCTACAGTCTTGGAAACTAACACTAGCTCAATAAAAAGAAAAGTGTGTCTCAGAGAAATTATTAAATTATCAGCTAATATACTTGAAACCGAATTACCCAACTCCACAAACAATTTTATTCCAATTAGTGCCCAATTGCTTTATAAGGGTTTTCTGCTGTTTCCAAAAATAACCACTTCAGAACCAAATTCAGATAGTCAAGCTTATGGTTATTGTCATTCTAAAAATAATTAACAAAGAACTGAGTTTTAGATCGCACTGTTAGTAGTAGTAAGTATTCAACTTAATTATATGACCTTAAGAAAATATAAACACAAACATATTTTTAAATTAAAATTTTATTTTATTTATTTTTTATTTTGGACAACACCTAGTGACACTCAGGGGTTATTACTCTTGGCTATGCACTCAGAAATCACTCCTGGCTTGGGGGACCATCTGAGACACCAAGAGATGAAACCAAGGTCCATCCTGGGTCAACTGTGTGCAAGGCAAATACCCTACCACTGCACCATTGCTTCGGCCCCTAAACTAAAATTTTAAAATTTAAATTTAAAATTGTTCCCTGTATAATTATAAAGAATAAAACTACCCATAAAATTCTGTAGTCTAAAATTTTATCAAGCAAATACATTAATCAAACTATTTCCTTTATATGAATACCTGACAATATTTAATTTTTAAGAATATAAATTTCTGGGGCCAGAGCAGTGGCGTGAGTGGTAAGGCATTTGCGTTGCATGCTCTAGCGTAGGACAGACTACAGTTCGATCCCCGGCATCCCATATGATCCCCCAAGTGAGGAGCGATTTCTGAGCGTATAGCCAGGAGTAACCCCTGAATATCACTGGGTGTGGCCCAAAAGCAAGAGAGAAAGAGAGAGTGAGAGAGAGAGAGAGAGAGAATAGATGGAAAGAAAATGAAATGAAACAAGAAAAAAGAGAAGAGAAATAAAGGCTAAAATTAATTAAAATGCTGTAAATAAATTTAAAATATGAATATATAATACCTGATCATTTTCACCTGGAAATTTTAAATTCTTGAACTGTTTCCAACAAATTTTGTGGAAATACACACAGCAGCTTTTACTGCACATTAACTGAAAAAAACCCTGGAATAAAATACATAACTGTAAATTATTTATGTATCAAAATACTTATACTTAAAAGAATTTATTAGGCTAGGGAAGAATTGAAGTATATGCTTGCCATTCTGGAGCACTGGGTTCAAACCTCAACACCAAGTGGTCACCAGAGTATCACAGTGAGCAACCCAAACACCAAACCAGGAAGAGCAGCTAAAGTCCCAAGAATACTGGCCACATGTGTCTCCCTTATTCTCCCCAAAAGATAAAAACCTCTTTATATATATATATATATATATATATATATATATATATATATATATATATATATATATTCTATTGGTGAATTTTACATTGTATTCAAAATGCACTGAAAAAAATCACTGGTAATCTAAGAACTTTATAATCACAAAGGACAGAAAGATTAAAACAAAAAAGGTGCAGTGATTTAGACAATTAATTTTTCATCTGCTGTCTACAGCTAAATGTTAGAAATTTAGTGAATAACTTTTGTAGAGAAACAAGTTCCTTAAGTATCTATCTTCACCTTTTCTTTCCTCAGTTCCACAATATTATTCCCCAAATCTATTACTAACAAATCTTAGACTTGCTGTATGAGTATACATTTTTTTCTTATCGCATTCCATGTCATTCTGGAATTACAACCCTAGTTCCTTTAAATATGTTGTCTGTTTTAATGCCAAAAGTATAAAAATTTTTATGGGATAGGCAGCAGAGGAAGAGCTTAGCAAAAATGAGCACATGGCAGAGAACAGCCATGAGGAAGAAAGTGAGCTGACGCCAGTGAGTATCAAAAAATATATATAAATTTTTAGAAAATGCTTGAACACACGACCTATATGCAGTTAATGCTCAGCATTGCTTGGTATGGTATCCTAAGCACCACTGGGAGTAATCTGCATAAAGAGCTAGTAGTCTTCCCTAATTGTCTCCAAGTTTAGCTAGCGCTCTCTCTCTCTCTCTCTCTCTCTCTCTCTCTCTCTCTCTCTCTCTCTCTCTCGCTCTCTCTCTCTCTCTCTCTCTCTCTCTCGCTCTCTCTCTCTCTCTCTCTCTCTCTCTCTCTCTCTCTCTCTCTCTCTCTCTCTCTCTCATTTTGTGGCAGAGAGTTCTTGTTACTATACAGTATCTTAGAACCCATACTGCTACTACATGCTGTCTGAAAAATCTAGACTGAACATATTCTGCCCTGAGCACTGCACTTCAACAAGCTCATTTTTCATACCTGTATTCCCTTAATGAACAAATATTGGCATCTTTCTACATCTATATCTACATACAGCCAACTATTCCAATTACTGCAGATATATCATAATTTACAAAGGAGGTTTCCATTGTCACATAAAGAATATCAGATATACCCGGACAGTCATATTTTACACTCCTGATTATTCCATTTTATTCTAATAGAGCCAAAGAGAACTAAGACTTAAAGTACTTACTTAGATTACAAAATGTCTTCAAGTTAAATCTAGTCAAGTTTCCTTCCCATTAAGTCTCACATAACAATTACATGCATAGCACATAATTCTTAGAATATAATCACTCTCCTTTAGGTTTATGGTTATTATAGCTAGGAATATTATCATTATAAAATCATAGTGAATGTTCTTAGCTATAAGGAATATTTATATAGTTTCACTGTACAATTAGATATAAAATTAATTGTAACTTTAGATATGTAGAAATATTGTGAAAATCTTAACAAAACCAGTCCACATTTTATTGATTCACAAGGTATAAATAATTAGATATAAATAACTTAGGTAAATTAAAGTTTAGAAATATTCAAGTTCTCAACTGCATTACAACTATAATTAAGTACACTATAAAATATTTTGATGAATGATATTGTAATATCTATCTACACTTAAAGTTGTAACTATATTTTAAGAAATAATCAGACAATACATAATTATAGTACCTTATAACTGCCGGTCTTTACAATGTCAGCCTCACAAGATCGTTCACAATCTAGAAAACTGCAAATAGTTTGCGTCATTATATTACTTTCAGTTTTCTTGATAAAATTCTGAAGAAGATCCTGATTTAGAAAGGAAAATAAATCTCATGACTTAGCAATAAAACTTAACTAATTAGACAATAGTTACAATGTTTTATCATATATGATAGAATCACATGAATTTTTTTGAAGGCATATATGTATGTATATTTTAGTGACAACAGAAAATAGTTCCCTTATTCGATGTGTGTGTGTGTGTGTGTATGCATTTCTAAATGGACATAAACATGGAAAAAAATGGTAAAGAGTCTGGCTATAAAAATTTAATAAATTTTAATTTTAAGAAATTAAACTAAACTGCGACCGGCACGGTGGCGCTAGAGAGGTAAGGCCTTGCCAACGCTAGCCTAGGACGGACCGAACCGTGGTTCGATCCCCGGGTGTCCCATATGGTTCCCCAAGCCAGGAGCAACCCCTGAGCGTCACCGGGTGTGGCCCGAAAACCAAAAAAAAAAATAATAAAAATAAAAATAAAAAATAAATAAAAAAATAAAAATCAAAAAAAACCCTAAACTATGAATTTTCTTTCACAATCTTTACTCATAACCTAATACTTAGCAAATTTCTATTAGAATCAAATTGTGGGCCAGAGCTATGATAGTACAATGGGTAAGATGCTTGCTTTCCTGCACAAGGCCAACAGGGTTCAATTCCTGGCATTCCATATTGTCCCCTGTGCTTCCTTGAAGCAAATCCGGAGCGCAAAGCCAAAAATAATCCCTGTGGGGGCTGGAGCAATAGCGGTGTGGTAGGGCGTTGGCCTAGCAAGCGGCTGACCCTGGATGGATCTTGGTTCGATTCCTGGCATCCCCTATGGTCTCCCAAGCCAGGAGCAATTGCTGAGTGCACAGCCAGGAGCAATCCCAAGCGTCACTGGGTGTGGCCCAAAAATAACAACAACAACAACAACAGCAACAACAAACACCTGTGCATTGCAGGATGTGGCCCAGTCAGGAATCTAAAGCTAAGGTACACAACTCCAATCACAGAAAGAGGATCATAGAAAGAGTAAAGATCGAAAGACTAGAGAAGATGTCTAAGGCAATGACGTACATCGAATTTTGTCCCAGGAAACTGCGGCCTAAGTAAATCGTCTGGCACCCAAAATCTATAATATCTATGTCTACAATAATGGAAAAGAAGGCTGGAAAATACACAGAAAAAAAAATAATAATGTTCCGCGGACTATCAACAGTAGGCTTTACCTCGGGATTTCTTGCTGGGAGAGGACGAAGAAGAAGAGGAGGAGAAGGAAAAGGAGGAGCAAGAAGAGGAGGAAGAGGAGGAGCAAGAGGAGAGGAAAAGGAAGAGGAAGAGGAGGAGATAAATCCCCACGTGAGCGCCAATCGCCAATCGTGCTTTACAAATAAGAGTGATCAGGGCCCGGGAAGACAGCACCGCTATAAGGCCTTTGCCTTGCATGCAAAGGACAGCTCGAATCCCAGCATCCGACATGGTCTCCCGACCCTGCCGGGGCGATTTCTGAGCGTGGAGCCAGGAGTGACCCCTGAGCGCTACTGGGAGGGGCCCACAAACCAAATAAGAATGATCAAGCAGATCTGACTAGACAGATCCAGCTCTTCCCAGGTCCCCAGTGACTGACAGTCATCCCCAAAGGACACCTCAGTTAGCAAGTAGCCCAAAGTAGAAATCCCCCAGTGACTGCGGAGAACCCTTCCACCCCAAAGGACATATTCTGTGAATGGCGCCCAGGGGTTCCTCCTGGCTGTGTGCGAAGTCGCAACTGGCTTGGGGGACCATAGGGGACACCGGGGATCGAACCGCGGTTCGTCCTTGGCTAGCTGGCTAGCGCTGGCAAGGCAGACACCTTACCTCGAGCGCTGCTGCCCCGGCCCTATTTTGTTTTTGTTTTTGTTTTTGCTTTTGGTGTTTGGGCCACACCCGGTGACGTATTCCGTGAAAGAGACCCAATTCTCTTCAGCCTACTCCTATCCACACAGAGCAAGTCATGTGTACATCTGTTCACGTGACCAAAGCAGCCGCGTTTGGAAAAGCTTGTCAGACACTGGAAATCTGATTCTGAATATCAAGTTATTGCCCAGCCCTGATCAAACTTGGTCTTACCAAACACCATGTTAAACAAACAGCTTCTAGTTCTATATGAGTCTGGTACTGCAGCTTTGGCAAGTGCTGGCCAACACAAATACCTGATAGCTACACGGTGTTAATTAGTTTTATAGTCACTAGTGAGCCTTTAATTTATGACCATGAACCTGTCTATTCTCCACCCAGGCCTATTCAACTTCAACATGATAGTCATTTACAGACCCCAACAGCTGTGAACCGAGATCTACTAAACCTTAATGTTATAGCTATATTAATGTACACATGATTGAGAATTCACAATGGTCTTACAGACCCTCACAGTCTTAGAGCCAGTCTTTATCTAGAATTAATGAACATGAACTCCCAAATTTCTGTGCAAACATCACCCTCACTGCTAGTCCTTAGACACATATAGTACCAGGCACAATGAAAAAAATGGAGAAATTCACCTCCACTGATAAAGTCAAAAGCTCAGGAAGGGAGCCAGGGCAACAGTACAGTGAGTAGGGTATCTGCTTTGCTGTTAACCCAGATTCAATCCTCAGCACTACATTGTCAAGAACAAGCCTTGAGTACCACCATGTGTCCCTTTAGTTTTTGTGGCCCTTAAACCAAAAATAAACAAACAGAAATTAAAGATAACCTTGTATTTGTGAATTGGTATCAAGAGGACCACCAGTCACATCAGGGAGACTTCAGGAGAGGAAATATAGAGAGAAAAATTATTGGCAGAAATAACAGCTAAGATCTTCTCCATCTGAGAAAGGAGTTATTCACAACAAGAATATTTTGTTAGAGACTGACTCTTGTTGAAGCTGACAACTAAAAAATAACAATTTTTAAAAAGCAATGGGTGCTATCTTTGGCAGAACCTACTACTAAAATTGGAATCATAGATTAACCTTAATAAGGATGACATGCAAATTTGTGAATCTAAACAGTGAGTTGGGGGTAGATCCTGAGTATCTTCAGGTATGGACCAAAAACTTAAAAAAAATAAAAAACAAGATCACTAATCTCAGAAGACTGACTTTGACAACCAGGACAAGCAGAACTTTTCCTGAGATCAGTAAGAAACACCGTAGCCTAGGCTTTGGTCTAGGATTTGTACAAAAACCAAGATCTCTAATCTTGGTTAGAGGTCTGACTTTGACAACAATGACTGAGCAAAACTTTTGGAAACGTAAGTAAAGACTATAATAGGCTTCTTCCTAGGATCTATGCAAAAACCAAGATCACAAATTACAGAAGATTGACTACAGCAACCATGATGGAGCAGAACTTCTAGAACCATAAAGACTGTATCCTAGACTTTGCCCTATGACCTGTACAAATCCCAAGATCTCTAGTTAGAGAGGACTGATTTTGTCAACCACAACTGAGCAATGTTTCCTGGCACAATAAAAGACCTTGGGGTTTGATAATGAGCATACCCAGAGCCTGTAGTTGTTCCCATGACAGTATACTTCAAGGGTGGAGAAACCCTGTATCTCTTAGGCCAAGGAAATTCCCTTTCCAATTTTCTCAACACTTACTGTACCTATGCAATAAATAAATAAATAAACAAACACCACAAAACCTTGCCACACCAGTCCTCCTTCCTCCCCCCCCTTTGTTTTCTCTGTTGTTATTGCTTGTTTTGGTGGGGGCTTTTTTTGGGGGGGGGTTCTCTTCTTTTTTTCTCTTCCTTTTCTTCTTTTAAATTGATATTGATAGTCACTAGACAGACTCCTTCCAGCATTCCTTTTTCTTTCCAACAGAATCAGAGGACTTGAGTCATCTTGTTTTGCCTCATATTGAGGGGGAAAAAAGTGAATGATACAAGGAGCAAACAGTCGCATGAACATTGAGTGGAAATAAAAAAAAATTATCAGACTTAAATAACAAACCCAAAGTCAATGACAAGAGAATCAAGTTACCCAATCTACAAGTTATATACAAAGGAGACCGACCTGTTACACTAGCAGTCCTGGAGGTAAAAGGGGGAGGTATGGGATGCATGCTGGGAACAGGGGCAGAGGGAGGACAACACTGGTGGTGGGAATGGTCCTAATTCACTGTCACTGTGTACCATAAACATAACTGCGATACACTTGTAATTCATATTAATCACAGTAAAAATGTAAAAAAATATCTAAACGTTACTTTATATAACAGTGGAAAAATAAAACATTTAGGGTAATTAAATGCTCAATAGCAAGAAAATTTGAATTATATGATACACTATAAAAATATAGCATTTAGAGGCCAGTGCAATAGCACAACGGTAGGGCATTTGCCTTGCATGTGGCTGACCCAGGACAGACCTGGGTTTGATCCCTGACATTCCATATGGTCCCCCAAGGCTGCTAGGAGTGATATCTGAGCTTAGAGCCAAGAGTAACCCCTGAGTGCTGCCAGGTGTGGCCCCAAATAAAACAAAAAAAAAATTACTTATTAAATTGCTGAGAAATTCACAATATTTATATTTCCATGCTACAAATCAACTTGTTTAACATCATGCCAATTTACTAACAATAATGTGTCTGAGCAGAACAAAAAACACACAGACAAACATATAACCAAAGGCATGAGTCTCTAGTAATTGGGTAAACAAAAAGATGTAAGAATTTATGTATGTGTCTCAAAAATGCATAATGTTAACACTAACAAGTTGCTTATCTGAAAAAAAATGGATATATTGTAAAGCACATAGTACCTTTAAAATTTTAAATTAATATTAAAACAGTGATAAAGATAATAGAAAAGTAGGTGTTATATTTATCTCTTGTCACAAAATACTAAGCTATATAGCATTTAGTTTACTTAGATATACTTTTAGTTTATTAAAAATATCTCTATTACTAATCACCTTAATTCTCTACTAACTGAGTCATACCTTCCATACTAAGGAATGCAACTAAAGTAGTTTCTTATATAAATAGAAAAATTTCTAAGTGAAACAATGTGTTTACTATACAGAATACAGCAGCATAAACTATATCTTGTCAAAGGTAAATATAATTAGGCACACAGAAACAATTTTTACATTTAATAGTTATTTAAATTTAATTTATTACATTAAATGTGTTAAGGAAATCTTCATCTTCTGTAGGATCTATGTCAAACCAATGATCATCTGAATCTCCAATTTCCTGTAAGCTTTTATAAAATTCTAGAAGTCCTCCATTATATCTGCAAGACATTTTAAAATAAGGTTAGAGTTCAATAGACTTCAATACAACAGTTTACCAATAAAATAAGTAATCAAAAAATGTTGGACAAGTGGGGGTGCTGATAACCTCTGGTATGTTATAGATCTTCAAATATTTCTTTCAGGTGGGGTAAATAGGAATAAAAGATTAAGAATGAGACAGAAATTTAATTCATGCTTTGAAAGAATGAGTTTTAATAGCCAAAGGGTTTAAATAGTTGGATAGTTTTTCTTAATGTACTGAAAGCCTCGAGGAAAAAATGGTAGGCACAATAATCCAGTACTGACTCAAGACACACAGAAGATCAAGGCCTCTCTATTGGCATAATTTAGAAATCTTCATCTTCTGTAGTCATGAGATCATTTGGGCTGAAAATCATGCCAAATTTAATCAGAAGACAGGGAAAAAATTGCAAGAAACTAAAAGCAAAGCCTTGGCAGATTTACTTGTTAGCAACTCAAAACATTTCACAAAAGCTAAAATGTAAGAAATATGTGAAATTGGGATATTTAGGCAATTATACTTAGAACCATTTGAAGTAGGCAGACAGATAGACAAGGAAGGGCCTCCATGGCAATGAATTCTTGGAACATAATAAAAATTCTTGGGATGTAACAAAATTCTTGGAACATAATAAAAATTCTTGGGATGTAACAAAACCAAGATATGAAATTTGAAGAAGTTATTCTGTCAATAGTCAAGAGCAACTTTGTGGATACCATAAGCCTTTATCTAGTAAATGTATCTAGAGCCTCCTCAGCCCTTTCTCCTCAGAGAAAGTGGAGAAGCTCCAGCAGGAACAAAGGCCAGAAAAGGATTATCAAAGAAGTCCATCAACTACTTCCAACTCTTTCTCTTGTCATAGCAACATCTATGGATTCTTACCTAAACAGAAATCCCAGATAGCTTAGGAAAAACCCTGTAAAAGCCAACTTGGAACAAAGGAAGCATATACATATGTTTCCTGGGTTCATGGTGCCTGCGCACGTCACTCACTTCTTCTCTCTTTAATGCTAGAATATGTATTGGCATTCTCCTGGGGCTCTGTAGAAGTCCACATTCTCTCTTGAGCATGTTGTTTTCTTTCTCTTTTTCTATCCTCCTCTCCCTAAGCTTTTTTGAATGTAAACTCTTTTCACTTTACTACTTTTCTCCTCCTAAAATTCTTTTCTGAGAGGAAGGCAATAGACCTGAAAGGCTTGGATAAAGTCCAGGAATGATGTTCCTTTCCTGCAAAGAGCAATCTCAATACAGCCTGAGTCCACAACTATCTGACAAACTAGGAATCAACTGATCCAAGCAATACAAGTGGATATCAGGTACAGCTTGATGGCTGCCTGGTGGTTGGGGAAATATGAAGCCCGTGCTGTATAGGGGCTCACCACATACTTTGTTAGTAAGATTTCTCCAGCGTTTCCAAGAGTGGCAAAGGTGGACAGATAAAAGAGGTAGATTTACCTCTTGAAGACATTCTCTCTTTCCCTCCACTTAGAGACTCCCCCAAACACACACACATGCTGGATTTATACTGAACCATCCAGCTTGCAAAGATTGCTGCCATAGTAGAAGACCCACCATTTACTTAGGATCATAGAAAATATCAATCTGTAGTATATATCTAAAAGATGATCTGTGAGACTTGCCTTCCTGCATTCCTAAGATCCTCATTGTCTACAAACCAGAAACTAGGATGAGGTATAAGCAGAAGCCACAGGACAAAAGACACCATGTTTAAAAAAAAAAAGAAAAAGAAAAATATTCAAAATTAAGAACTGTATAACTTGGAGCAATATAGATAGTACAACAGTAGGATTGGGGTTAAAGCTCCAGCACCCATGTGATCCCATTATGTGGTAGTTCTCAATGGTCCGAGAATGAAAGAGATGATATAGCCAAAGGAGCAAGCTATTTTCCATGATCTGCAAAATATATTCTCCCTACAGAGATAGAAATATAGTATAGGGGTTAAGTGCATGCCTTGTTCTTGTCTGATCAAGGTTTGATCCTTGGTACCAAATATGTTCCCCTTAGTTCCACCAGGAATGATCCTTGAAAACAGAGTCAGGAATAAGTTCTGAGATAATGGGGTATGTTCCCATACATAAGAGAAGGACATAAGAATGCAATGTCCATGTCTTGGCTATTTTAATTCTCTTCACAATGTGAGTTATAAAGGAGTTTGGATCATCCTGACACTCAGCAAAAAGAAAAGAAAAAAATCATACTTATCTACTATACTATATTGATGAGATCATAAAAATGCCAGAGAGAGTACAGAGGGTAGGGCATTTGCTTGCACATGGTCAGCCCAGTTCAACCTTCAGTACCCCATATGGCCCCCTGAGCCCACCCACCAGAAGTAATTTCTAAGTGTAGTCAGAAGTAAGCCCTGAGGACACCTATCTTAGTTAAAAATAAACTAACACCCCCCCAGACAAAAAAAAAAGCAACAACAACAAAAAAAAAATTAGTGAAGACCAAAAGACTTTCATCAGTATCCAATTTCAGATCCCCTGCTCCCTGTGAAGTATTTGTTCTTTCTTCTTTTTTCTTTCTAAATTAACAATCACATTAATTCTGCCTGGGTGTTTCCTCCTCCTTTTCCCTGCCTAAAATCAGTTTGGGAGCCAGAGGAAGATACAGGATAAAAGCTATGGCTCTTACCTATCACTCAGCTGCAGCAGCAACCCTGGTTTAAATCAGAGAATAACACAGACCCTCAGCACCTCTGACTATGGCCTTTGACCCTGAACACCACTGGGTGTGCCTCTCCCACAAAAAGAGAAAAATAGCAAAATACCTTCGTGCTCCTGGGAAGTAAAGGGGCGGGTGGGGAGCTAAAGGACCGAGCATGCTCAGACCCTCATGTTTTCTATTCTGATATGTTAAACCACCCGGGTAGCCATGCCTATTAAATTGGATATTTACGTTGTATATTTATGATCAGTACATTCAAGAATTTACCATTCACAATAGTAGGCGAAGAAAGAAAACACTATAGCACAAATGTCAAAATGCCTGGTATACTAGCAAATGTTATTCACTTCACAATGTACAAAGTATTGTGAGCTGACAGACAAGATCAACCGATGAGTGACTCCTACCTCTTCTGAGCACACCGAAGCAAGCCACGCCCAAAATATACTAGACACATAAAATTTTCATAAATTTCATGATCTTGGATCACCATCTTCATCACCAGAAATTTATTCTCTGCTTCTATAAAATCCTGTACAAGGTAAAAGAAATAAAATAATTTTTCTCTGCAGCTTCCCGTGGACTCACCCTTGATGCCCTGGACCCCACCCCTTCCTGAGTCCCAAGAACTTGCCCTTGACCAAAAGATACATTTGAACTGTTGCAAACCTTGTGACTTGAGGTTATCTAAACCTTACAAAAATGTAACTGAGCAAATGTCAAGTGTACTTCCTGAAATGGACCACCCTACTGTAATTTCCCACTGTCTGCAAAGCTATATAAAGGCTGGTTAAATCTGGATCGGGGCTCTCAGCCTCTGGCCTATGACTGATGGCTATGCTGATTGCCCCAGCATATGCTTGAACAATAAACCCCTTGCTTTTGCATGAGTTTCGGGTCTTGGTGTCTTTGAGTGGTGTTCATGGTACTCTGGTGCCTTTCATCTGTAGTAACATGAACTAAACTTTTATTGAGGGCTAATGAAAAAGGGATATATTTTCTTTAACAATAGACAATACTTTACCAAACTAAAAAAGTTAGTGCTTTCTTAATATTAATCTAGCCTTTGGTTATTCATTCATATCTTTAATCTAAATATCTCCAAGAATTGCATAATGTTCTGAGAACTTTAAATATACATACGCAAAAAAAAAAAATAACTAAGAGAATCTTTAAACAATATTTTGAAGTGAACACTATCCCACCACTGACTTTATACACATATTCAGTAAGATTGATTTAACAGGCATGATATCAAAAACAGCAAAATACACATTCTTCTCAAGTGTAAATGTCTTCATCTCTTTAATCGCTACATAGTACTATGGTACCATGGCTCACAAGGAAGATTAGAAAAATAGAAATATAGTCACTATGAAAAGGAATTCCTTAAAAATGAAAAGCAGAACTACCATGTAATTCATCAATTCCATTTCCAAAGGAAACAAAACACTAACAAAATCAGGTATACGTACTCCGCAATTACTGTATTATTTACAATGGCCAATATAGCAAAATAACCTAAATGTGCATCAACAGAAGAGATGCTTTTATACATAAATATATATATGTGTGTACATAAATAAATCATACATTCTTACATATGTAAGGATATTATTTAAAAATAAAACTGTCATTTGAACATGGATAAATCTTGAGGGTGTTTTACATATAAGAAATACAGTGTCAAAAATAAAAAGACAAATACTACATGGTTTCTTGTATATGGAATTATAAAAAAATAAATGAAAAAGAACTCAGGGCCAAAAGATGACTCATAAACTACGGAACCTGCTTTGGATGAATGAGTTCAGGTTCAATATGAGCGCCTAAACACACCCATGAGAACCAAGTGCAATATTAGAATACCTGCCAGTTTTATGTGAAAATAACAGACAAAAAAACTCAAGCTCATAAATACAAGAAATGATCAGTGGCATCTAGAATTGAAAGATTACAAAAATGAGTAAAGAGGTAAAGAAATAAAAATTTCTGGAGCCAGGGCAATAGTACAGTGAGAAGGGAGCTTCCCTTGTCTACTGTCTTCATGGGTTTGATCCCTGGAAATCCATATGTCCTCTAAGCCTCAAAAGGGTAACCCATAAATACAGAACCAGAAATAAACTCTAAGCACCGCTATGTGTAGCCCCAAAACAACAACAAAAATAAAGTAAAACTTCTAATAAAGAAAAAGTCATGATAATGTAATAAAAATAAACAGAATGAAAACTATTATTTAAAATACTGTACTACAGAGATAAAAAGATAACTCAGAGGGCTGGAACAAATGTATGGCATGCAAAGGGTCTTGGGTTCAATCTTTGGCACAGCATGGTTTCTTTAGTACTTCCAGGTGTACTGCTGGTGGCCCCCAGTGGTACTAGGGAATGTACTCATAAAAGAATCAAATAAGATATAATACTACACTCTGTATTTGAAAGTTGCTAAAAAAATAGATCACCAAAGTTATTCTCCTAAGAAAACAATTTTAATGTGGCTGAAGTGATAGTGCAGAGGCTAAGGTGCCTGCCTTGCCCAGCAATCTGGGTTCAATCCATGGCATTCCTGAGTCCACCAGGCTCATGATCCCTGAGCACAGCTAGGTATGGTCCACAAACAGATACTAAATACATGAGGTCTTGGTTTCAGTACTTGTTCCCATCTGACATCCAGTGCCACTGTAGTGGTTTGGGTACAAACCACTTTTCTTTTTTTGGTTAAATAAAGCATAAATAGCTGAGAGTACTACCAGTTTTAGTGCTAAATATACCATACAGTGTTAAATAAAAAGGAAAAAAATAATTATATACAATTATGGATATTAACTGCACTTGCTATATTCTTTATGATACATACAAATTTCAAGTCATTATGCTGTGCAAGTAAAACTAAAACTACATTATAAGACAATTCTCCACAGTATGAATTTCCTCATATTACACTAATGAAGTAATACTAAGACTTGAGAGACTAAGAAACAACTCAAAATAGACTAAATGTATAAGCGAGGGGGCAAGGCAAAAAATAATAAAGATTAACAGGCATTTGCCTTGCTTAAGGTCAACACTGGTTCAAACTCTGACACTATACATGGTTCTGTAAACACTGCCAGAAGTAATCTCTAAGCAGAGTCAGAAGTAAACCCTAATCACGGCTGGATGAGGGATCAAAGTCCAATAAAGTAAAATAAAGCTAGTATAGTTAAGTAAAAAGGTTAACGATTTTTTTTATAAATACTAATCATTTAAAACAAAACTATAAGCAAAAAAAAAAAAAACAGATTTTCTCGATTACTTTCACATAACATAATATCCTTTTATTACAAATATGCAACACAAAGTGATCACTCTTTTGGTGAGCTCAGAGGCCATACCTGGTTCTACTTAGAACTTATGCCTTGCTCTGCATTCAGGGATCTTTCTTGACAGTGTTTGTGAGACTATATATGATGATAAGGTGTAAATCCATATTAGCTATATGTTAGGTATGTTAGGCAAGTGCTTACCTGCTGTAATGTCTCTCCAGTCCTGAGTGTCTTTAATGTTTAAAAAGATTCATTCGGCATATTTTAATTTGTTAAAAATGATGTCAATATACATGCAAAGTTTTGTAACTGGTAAGGAACAGATGCTACAAACCTCCTTCTTTCCTCTTTCCGTGAGTGCTACTCCATACAGAAAAAGCAATGTCAAATAATATCCAACATTAATCTGATTTGCCTAAAAGATAAAAGGTGTTTTAGTTATTTAAACTAAATTACTTTTCAATGTAGCAAGCTGAATTAAATATACTGGGCTAATTAATCATTATCATTAACAATATATAGTGTTATAGATAATATATACATAACATATATAATAAGACATCATTATGATTGAGTCAAAAAGATAGTACAGGCATTAAGGCTCTTGCCTTTCATAAAGCTGGACCTGTTCAATCCTTAGCACTACATAGTCTCCCATGTACTAAGCCAGGCGTCAGCCCAGAGCACTTCTGGGCGTGGCCTCAAAATAGAAAATATATTTTAGATGTTAACTTGGTTCAGTTTTATTCAAAAAATAATATGGTCAGTAATGTTAGATTTGATTAAAGAAAATAAAAGCAAATGAGATAATGATTGTTTATATTAGAATATAAAATGTAGCTCAGTGGTAAAGTGGAATACATGCCTTGCATGTGAGGCCCTAGGTTTGGGTCACTGTCTCTTATGATATAATAATTCAAGCATCAAGAAAACTTTAGATGATAATAATATAATGAACACCCCATGGATATACCATACAGTCAACCTCAATAATATATTAATATCCAAGTCTCTGTATCATCCATAAAATTTTGTTGCAATACTCTAAAGTCTGATCACTCCAATGAAAAATTTAAAAATATTAAAAAAAAAGTTAAAAATATTTCCTTCAGTTAAAAAAGAACTAGAGTGATAGTACAATGGGTAAGTCTCTTGCCCTAATGTAGCCAATGTGGGGCCAAATCTGGTTCCTGACCCACCAGGAGCAATTTCTGAGTGCAGAGCTAGAAGTAACACCAGAGCACTCTGGGTGCAATCCAAAGCATAAACAAAAAGGACAAGTTAAAAAGATTGAGGATAAGGAACTAGAGTAATGAAATACATATCAATTTCAAAAGGAAGCCTTGGGACTAGAGCAATAGTACAGCATATGGAGCATTTGCCTTGAACACAGCCAACTCAAGTTTGATACCCAGCATCCCATATGGTCTCTAAGCACTACCAGGAGTAATTCCTGACTACAAAACCAAGAGCAACCCTTGAATATTCAGGTATGGCCCCAAAACAAACAAGTAAATTTAAAAAAGCTTCAAACAATATTAGTCTTAAAACAGTTCTTTTAATAAATCAATAATAATTTAATACTTTATAGTTTAAATATAATGAATAATTTAAGTATTTACTTATTTGATAATTAATAATTTTAGATTTTTTAAATATAGTCTTATTTTACTTTGAACACATATATTAATTTTGTCAATTTTATTTTGCATGATTACTCGAAGGATCACACAAGTACTAAACTTTACAAATGAACAAAATCAAAAGAGCTGCAATTTCATAATTAGGGTGGAAGGATGAAATAATCTTTCTAGGGAATTGAGAGATAGTACAGTTGGTAGGACATTTGTCTTGCATTTGACTGATCTGAGTCCAATCCCAACAACCTTTATGGTCTCCTGGGCACTGCCAAGAGTGATCCCTGGGCAAGAAGGAGTACAACTAACTGTGGCCCAAAAAACAAAAAACAAAAAAGGTTTTTTTTTTTAATTATTTCTTACAAGAAAAGTTTTTTTTTTCCAAGTTTCATGCTCTTGAATAATGTTATGGTGGAAAGTCTATAGTAGAATCAATAAAGAGAATCACAAACACTTAAGAAAATACAAAATACAGAAAGAAAACTTAAATATACCTTTCTCTAGAGGTTAAAAATAGATTAAAAAAAGAGAAAAATACATACTAGTTTACACAGAATAAGCACATGACCTATCTTTTCATTAAAAATAGTATCAAAGATTATATTTTCATTAAAATATTATCAAAAATTATTATCTAAGATTATTTTAAACTTACACAAGTTTAAACTTATACAAAGAACTTATAAAAAAAAACTTACAGCATAATTAGCAGCTTGAACGTTCCTAAGTGCTATTTCCAGTTGCGTTATCAAAGAGTGTAAAGTCAAAACAGGAACAATTTCTTCTCCATTCTGGCTACTAGCTTCAACATCTTTCTGTGGAAAGTTCAATTTAAAATGTATTTAAGTAAAAAAAAAAAAATACATACATATTTTATTATATATAAATTTTCATTGTAGGAAATTTGGAGAATGAAAAATATAGTTTCAGAAATCCAAACCATTCAGATATAGCTGTTTTATTATTTACTTTTAGGTAGTATAAAATAATCATTGTGACAATTTCCTCAAAACCTTAAAAAGCATTGCTATGCAAATCAAATCAAAGGGTCAGAAATTCACTTCTGGTTGCTATGGGAATAAACCCAAACCTACTGTCAAGAAATGATGCAACTGTGATAATAGTGTGAAAGTAAAGTGAAACAGCAAGTTGCCCTAGATAGTCAAATGAAGAAAGTTGTGCTTCTGTCCCAAGCAACAAGCTGTAATCTTACCTGCATAGTCTGGAAGGAAAAATCTTCTTCTAAAAACTTCTCAATGTAAGGGACCACACCTTGTGGTAGAGAATTAATAGCATTCAGTAACTTTTTCACTTCTAACAGTAAGTTAATAGGGACCGATTCATTAAGTGCATCCTTTTCCTGCTTGTCCTAGAAAACATATGTATTAAAATTTTACAAAATCATACATATTTCCATTTGCTTTAATATTAAAATAAATGTGTTAAAAAATGCCTTTCCAGGGCTGGAGCAATAGTACAATTCTGTACGCTAAATCCACAGGTTAGTTTTCACTTGATTTTGTCAATTCCCTGGCTTTGCTTCCCTATATCCTACATGTAAATGTGATCTTTCGTTGTTTAACCATTATCCTCTGATTTCATCACTTAGTCTGATACCTTCCAGTTTTGTCCATGTTTTTGCAATTGTTACAATTTCATTTTTTCATATGGCTGAATATTATTTCATCATATACATATGCAAAGAAGTCTATATGAATTTATGTTCGTTGGTTTGATAACTGGAGCTGTTTCAATATCTTAGGTACTATAAATAACATAATAAACAGAGGTATGCATGTATTTTTCAAATGTTTTTTTTTTGTGCTCTCTGAATAAATATCAAGGAAAAGAACTGTTGGATCATATGAGATGTGTTGGTAGTATTTTGAAAATCTTTTTTTTTTTGCTTTATTAGATGCTAAACTTGTTTACATTTATCAGCAAAGTATGAAGGCTCCTTTTACTCTACACACTGCCAGTTGTTTCTTTTCCTTTTGAAAAAGCCATCCTTACGAATGTAAACTGGTACCTCATTGTCATTTCTATTTGCATTTCCCTAGTAATGAGTGATAATAAGAATTTTTCATGTGCCTCAAATGCAATTAGTATCAAAAACTCAATAATATATTATTCAGTAGAATGTAACAAAAGTTACTGATATTCATGTGGATCCACATAACCCCTGTCAAAGCTATCAAGCAATTATAATAACATCAATATGGAATTAGAATTTAAAGCAGACATACAGAATAATGTAATAGATTTGAAGGTTCAGAATTAAATCCTTACACATATAGACACTTAATTTATAAAAGGTATCAAGAGGATAAAATAAAAATAGAAATCTTCAACAAATACTGCTGGGAACAATAGATACATGCTCCAGATTGGAAACTGAATCATAATATCACGAACCAAAAAGAAAAATTGAAAGACCAGGATTTGATCTCCAGAAACATGGAAAATAAAATAGAGGACAGGGGAGGGAAAAAAGGGATAAGAGGGGATGCAAGGTGAGGGCAAAGAAGGGGAGTAAAGAGGAAGGGAGGAAAAGGGGGAAAGAAAGCATGGATTAATCCCCATCACTTTAACACTAAATTTAACAAATTTAGCATTACTTTTCATATAGAGTCATTATTAACATTTAATGAAAATTAAATATTCTCTTACCAGTTGATCAGTTGATTTTTCTGTCTTACACTCAGTTTCTTCCTTAGAGTCATCTTCCTCGAGATCATCCCTAGTTCAAATTAAAAAGAAGGGTATATTCAAAGCACTCCTTGACTGGTGAGATAAAGAATCTATCCAATAAGTATTTTTTTCTGATAGTGTACTTAAATATGTGTATAAATGACTAATAAAGATGGTAAATCTATCTCAATATTTTTTAATTGTGAGTTAGAAAGCCAGACCTGAAAATGCTCAGAGTATATTCCTGGCAGGCGCTATGCTTAGGAATGACCCCTAAAGGCATTCAGTGGACCAAGTGTTATGAGTGTCCAACTGGCCACATGCAAAGCAAATACTTTACCTCTACACTGTATCTCCAGTCCCAATGAACTACTGAGTGACATGATAAAGAAATCATTATGGCATGTCCTTACTAGGTATCATAAAATACAGAAAATAGAGAACACATTAAACAGAAAACAATTTATTAAAAACTTAAGAATCTAAAATAATGGGAAAAATCTAATTCACAGCATTGTTTCAAACAATAAAAGGTTCGTGAAAAGGTTTATTCTGTATGAATATGTATATTTATGATTTAGAAAAATATCTACTTGACAAAAATCATTTCATTTTTGGTTCAGCATTCTATCCTTAAAGTTTTAATTTTTCAAAATAGCATTGGCATTGGCTAAAAATGTGAACACATATACATTATTACATACCAAACTAAAAATGTACTTATAAAAATGTTTCTGCTTAAATATAAAACCTTGACAAGCATACAAGAATCATAATACAGGATCATATATGAATTATTTGATCTTAATTTTATCACAAGCAAAGATGATAACAAGGTTACAAACCTCGATGAACTAATTTACTCAAAATTGTATATTCCAACTCTGAATAATTGATAAATATTGCCCTATTTTACTCCATATTAAAATGCACATTTGTCATTTACTTATTATCTACAATTTGTTATCTGACTTTATAAAAATAAGATTAAAAAACAGTAAAGGATTTACACAAAATAATTCACAGTATGATCAGTGTTTACGTCTTTTCTTACACTTACAAACCTCACTCCAAAAGGAATGCAAGAAATGAAAAATATGATAGCAGTATTCTGAAGCCTCTCAAGATTTAGGAAAGTATATGGAATATTCTTAAATGTAGTCTACTTAATAACTACATTCAATGACAACTGATTCCTTAATTCAATAGTTCTCAAACCCAAATGCATAATTAAACCACCCACAAAACCTACTGAAACATTCTGATGATCAAATCCTACTTCAGACCTTGAGCAGAAGTGTGGGATATGAACAGCTATTTTTTATGTAACAAAGTCTAATATTGTGAACATAATTTTTTCTCCATTAGAACATTAAAATTAGTATTTAAAAGTTCCTCACAAGAGAAATACTACTTGCTATTCCAACAGCTTTTTTTTCACCCTTCATTTCACATGGTCTATCTCCTTCTACTAATGTGACCCGGCATACTTTCCAACACTACTTGAAATTTTCTGCATTCTTTACCCAGAACTCTCAGTTTCAGTATACTTCTCAGTTTCCACCATTTCTACCTTTCCCTCACATATATCTTATTGTGATAAATTTAATAACATAGAACTGTATACACTACAGCATCAAACCATGCCCCCTGACTAGAAAATATAAAGGTACATTAGCATAAGGGTAAACTGATTTCCAGACTCATCACATACATCTTAAATACCTAGAAAATAGAAAATTAGACGTAATTTGGCACTCAATTATTTTTTACCACCTAACTACTTTGCCTTTGAAACGAACTAAAGATTTGCTATATCTTATATACATACATACATATATATAGTACAAATAGTAATGTTCATTTGCAACTCATTTATTACATTTTGTTCTTGAGAGCATTTCTATTTTGTATGAAGAATATTTGGGGAGCTCTGAAAATAAATTTTTTTGAGGGGGCATATCTGGCAGTGCTCAGGGAAGATTCCTGGTGGGGACTGGGGACTGTGAATAAAACCCAGGTCACCTGTGTACAAGGCACTTGCTCTCTCCACCTGCTCTGCAATTGTTCTATCACATAAAAAAATGTTATTTAATAACAATAGTATTCCAAATAGCCTATACCAAATTATCAAGAAAAAGAACTTTCTACTTTTGGAGAGTGGGGGAAAGCTATCATCATGCCACTATTAACAAAAGTACAGTGTAAATTTTCCTTCCTTACAATAATGCTACTCTATGAAAATAAATCTTAACTCTTTGGTAATATAGCTAAAATCTTCCCCTAGAATTTATCTGAAGTATTTTATATTGACACTTTCTCAGCCAAATGTCAAATGAATCATATATTTCATCTCAACACCCCCAAAATACACTTTTTAGCTATTCTTCTCTAATTTTAAAAATAATTTCTTAATTATTGTTTATCAGTATTTTTATAATAGTACCATTATTACCACTTTATATTTGCTATGTTGCTACACTACACTCAGAATCAAATGTCTTAAAGTTTATCTCCAGTGTCACTTTATGAACATTCACTTATCCTGTCAATAATTCTATATGCAGTCACAGCATCACTAATACGCACATATTTTCTCAATGTTATATATCTTCCTACTGTATTACAATTCTAAGCATATGGAATGTTTTACTCCCTAAATATAAAATATGTCATTAAATGTGCTAGATAAATTAACAGATAACAAAATATATGTTTTTATTCCCAAAATATAATAGGTGTCATTAAATGTGTGTTAGATAAATTAACAGGTATCAGTGCTTGTTTTATGAGGTATGAGGGGAGCAAGAAAAGAGTCCCTAAATCCACTGTTCAGTACTCTAATAATTTGCTCTAATTGGAAGGGAAAAATATTTTACCCAGGCTCAGTTGAAATACTCAGGAGAGTCTTCTTTGCAAATTTTACCTTTTATGAAGTTGGAAAAATAAGAGCTTCTACCTAGTACGAGCTGTTATGTTAATGTAAAAATCACATCTGTAAGACCCATTAAGGTTTTATTTAGCAAAGAGAAACAAAATTATGTTAAGTGAGTAGTAAAATATAAACAGATATTTTCTTAAGAATGATCCAAAGTGTGTTACTTTTTTGTTTGTTTGGGGCCTACAGTTGGCCATACTCAAGGATTACTGCCATCGGTTTGCTCTGGGTCACTCTTGGGGCTGCTTCTAGAGATTGTGCTGTTCTAGGGATCAAGGTCAAATCCAACATGCAAAGAATGTGCTCCAGTTCTTTGAGCTATCTTTCTGGCACTTTTGATACATTTATTTTGTTTTGCTTTCATTTTTTTTTGTTTTGTTTTGAGGTCACATCCATCAGTGCTCAGCAGGTTATTCCTGGCTCTGCACTCAGAAATTATTCCTGACAGGTTCCAGGGACCATATGTGATACTGTGGATTCAACCAGGGTCAACCACAGGCAAGGCAAACACTCTACTCACTTTATTATTGCTCTGGAAATATGATACATTTTTTTTAATCCTCAGCTTTTAAATATAGTGTGTTCCTTACAATTTTTTTTTGTTTGTTTGTTTTTGGGCCACACCCGGTAACGCTCAGGGGTTACTCCTGGCTATGTGCTCAGAAGTTGCTCCTGGCTTGGGGGACCATATGGGACGCCGGGGGATCGAACCTCAGTCCGTCCATGGCTAACGCAGGCAAGGCAGGCACCTTACTCTAGCGCCACCGCCCGGCCCCTCCTTAGAAATTTTTTCTAAATTTAGGCTTACCCAGTTTATATTTCCACTACTCAAAATTGTCAGTCTTGAAACAAAGATATTTCATTCATCTAGATTCCCAAAGCTATATGGGAAAGGAAAATGTTATGTCAACCCATCTCTTACCTCATACATTCTGGTTGCGAATCCATGTTGCTCAGTTCCTTTGAAAATGCTGCCACACGTTGACGTTCACTATTATTTTTTTACCATCGTTGTTTATAACTGAAAGGAAAGTAACATTTTTAGTAGAAGGGTAGGAAAGTAACATTCTTTGTCCATACCTTAATAGTACATTATTACTAAAGAAAGTTTATATAAAATATAAACACTCATACTTTAATCAGTAAAAAAAAAAATGAGGGGGAAATAATGGAGGGTAAGAAGACCAAATAGACATATGAACATCGAGTAGAAATAAAAAATGATCAGACTTAAACACCAAATCCAAAGCCAACAAAAACAGAATCGATACCCAATCTACAACAAGCTAGGCACAGAGGGGACCAATTATACTATCAGCTCAGGGGGCAAAAGAGGGGGATATGGGATGCATGGTGGTAACAGTGGGTGGTGGGGGAGGAGAGGACAACATTAGTGGTGGGAATGCCCAATTCAATGTTATTAGGTACCTAAAATATTACTGTGAAATATTTGTGATCCACTTTGACCAAAATAAAAATTATTTCAAAACAATTAACTATTTTTTTGGTTTGGGGGGCAACCCTGGTTCTCCACTTCTGATAGGCTTGAGACTACATGGGACTCTGGAGATCAAATTCAGGTTGGTCAAATAAAAGGCAAACACCCTACTCACTATAATATTGCTCCAGTCCCCTTAACATTTTTTTGTTTGTTTTTTGATCCACACCAGATGATGCTCAGAAGTTACTCCTGGCTTTGCGCTCAGAATATTCCCATGACAGAGTGGAAATATTCAAGGGTGGAGAAACCCTGTATCTCCTACTTAGGCCAAAGGAATTCCCTAATTTCCCTACTATTTACTGTGCCTATGCAGAAACACACACACACACACACACACACACACACACACACACACAAAAGCAGCACAAAATAATCTTTTTTTATTTATTTACTTATTTTGGGGGGTTTTGTTGTTTTCATTTCTTTTTTTTTTTTGCGCTGTTTTTTTTATTTCAGGGCCGTGGTTATTATGTGGTGCTTGTCTTTATTGCTGTAGTGCTCACGGGATTGTTTCATTTTTCTTTTTGTATTACTGTGCTGTTTCTCTTCCTTTTCCCCTTTCTTCTCTCAAACTGATGTTGAGAGCCTCTAAGGACTCCATTCATTTTTGGCTTGTTTGATACCTGGGTATCGAACACAGGTCCATCCTGGTTCAGTTGCATGCAAGACAAATGCCCTACAGCTGCACCACCGCTCCAGCTACCCACATTGTTTTTAAAGCATTTTTTTAACCCATTTGTAATCACACTGAATAGATAGTTACCACATTTTCCACCTTGTATCAAGAATTCCATTTAACTTACCTTACTGCCTGTAAGCACTCTTAATGATTACACATTTCATTGACTGGGATTTCATTAACCATTTCTTTATAACTGAATAATCAGCTTCCCACTTTTAATTAGTTTTAAATTCAACTATCTACAAAACTATTTTTACATCTGTAATTTAAAACTCACATATACTACAGTTCAAGTATCAGTAGACACTCCAGAATACAGAATATTGAGGCAATAATAAAAGCATAAAGGGAATTAACTATTATTAGTGTTAGTATGTATGTTTACTTATATACGGATAACTAACCCACAAATAGTACTTCTAAATTTAGTTTCATGATCTCTTTTACTGAGAATTCAAGATTCCAGTCCTACTGTCCTCTTTTAAGCTGACCTCCTTTATCAATTCCACTGAATACAAGCATAGATAAAACTGGTAGGTGTTTGGATGTAAACATATATATGAAAAAAAAAAGATTGTATCAATAGTAAATAAAGTAGACCAAATTATCCCTTGCTAAAAAACACGTTGCTTACTCTGCAAAACTTAGTTATCTCAGTAGTTTCTCTAATGGCATATGCAATGTACACCCTTTAAGTACCATCCATAGGACTTTCTGAGGCCCAATGGTACTAATAGGTGATTTAGTATAAATAATT
Organism: Suncus etruscus; assembly: GCF_024139225.1. Lineage (NCBI taxonomy): Eukaryota > Metazoa > Chordata > Mammalia > Eulipotyphla > Soricidae > Suncus > Suncus etruscus. The sequence goes on along the minus strand of NC_064860.1, from coordinate 89,473,310 downwards.
CTCAAAGGAAGAAAAGATGTTGGTGGTGGGAGTGTCGCACTGGTGAAAAGGAATAGTGTGTGTGTGTGTGTGTGTGTGTGTGTGTGTGTGTGTGTGTGTGACTGAAACCCAACTACAGCCATGTTTGTAATCACGGTGTTTAAATAAAGATTAAAAAAAATGCTCCACAAACTCCATTAACTTGAAGTTTGATCTCTTATTATTTGAATACAACAATTCAAAAACACAATGGAAAACTAAAGTCATATGGACTTGCCTATTTAATTTTTTTTAAATAAAAACGAATAGAAAATTAAATAAAGGTATCTTACGGGTACTTCATCTTGCATAGATAGTATGATAGTAAAATAAGGAATGTTAGGAATGGGTAAGAACTACTAAAGTTTATATTAAAAGAATGTTTTTGTGTGTGTTTATGTTTGAGTGGGTGTGTGTATGTGTCTTTCATTTAGTCTAAGTATCAGCTTTAAACTGTTGGAGAATGATCCTTGTCTCTCCAAAGTTTCTGTGCCAGATGTGAATAAAATATAACTAAGGGAGGTATCTTAATTAGGAATATTTTTACAGTTGATCATCACAGAACTTTTTTGCCCCCCAGCACCAGAAACTGAGTTATACCTGGTTTGTTAAATTCACTTAATGACTGTTATTTCCTGCTCTGTGTTTTTATTGGCTATTTCTGGCATCCTGAGAATCAACATCTTAAGAATCTGTTTCCTTGAATAAATTCGATCTAAATTCTTGCGTAGCCTCATAACTCTTTACTCTCCGCACAAGATCACATCTGCTTCATCTCTTTAGTAAGCCTGTACAGATAAGAAGTTTTGAAAATTTTTGGACTGCGACCAAACTGTCTTTCATGATTTCTAAAACCTCCCTCATTTTGGTAAAAAGTAGAGTAGGATAATACTAGCCAGAACTAAGCTTTCTTTAGAAAAATCCATACCCTCATTTCCAGAATTTAAAAACTCTAGTGTCGACTACTCACTGATAAGTGTTCTTTCAGTCAGTAGCTATTTACACAGATTCGCAGATTAAAAAAAAAAAAAAAAAGTAAATTCTCTGGCAACAAAGCAGACAGAAAAACCTCTAAAAAAAATCTATTCAAAGGGGGAAGGTTTTAATTTATCAATAAACCAAAAGGTATTTGAATCCTGAATTAATAAAAGATAATAATAGTAATTAAATTTATCAACCTCCTTAACCAAATAACCTCAAATAACTCATTTCCCAGCAGCTGAGCAAATGTATGTGGCAAATACTACCCGCAATAGCATTTCCCAGCCTTCGTTGGGAAGTTGTGCATGTTGCTTCTAATATAATACAAGTGTTCTCAGCATTCTAGAAGAAGCCAAAGGAAATCTTAAAATCAGGGTTAACATGAGAAAAAAAGACAATTTGGTTTGCCATGATGTATTCATTTCAATAGACCTTCTTTGTCAGTAGGAAGTTATATAATTCTCTTTGTCTTCTTAGAACTGAAGGATGCCTTTTTTGTGGAAGCCTATTCAAGTTCTAGCTGGTTTACCAGTAGGCATGCTAAAATTCAGCTTCAATTTACAGCACTTTTCGTCATCAAAATTATTTTTCTCTATGCTGTTCTGATAAAAAATAAGATAGCATCTTGACAATAAAATGCCTTCCTTAAATCAGGAAGGGTTTACAACTTTTTATTAGCCTCAAAGCAAGCACAGGTCTTAGTTTAACTTTGTGATTATTCCTTAATACACTTACTTTTCATAATTTTTTAAGTCTTAGTCATGGTAAATTATTCATGATTAGCTTCAGGGCACATCACATTTCAACAAAAATCCCTTCACCGGTTTTTACTTCCCTCCACCAGTATCCACTCCTCCCCCCCATCACTCTCACTAGTGCGCCTCTGTGAGAAGGGCTTTTTCAAAAATTATTAACACTGCTTTATAGTTTTTGATGCTGACATTTTACTACTGTTCAGCTTCTCCACCTACTCCAACTGAATGCTCCTTCCCATCATGGTTGTAGAGGTGCTGTAGTCCCTTCCCGCATCCCCCCTTAAATAATATGCATCCTACAGAAAGCCAATTTCCATGTTCTTTATTTCCATTGCCTTCGGGCACAGTTATTCCACTATTACACTTCTTTATATCCCACATATGAGAGAGATCATTGTGTTTCTCTGCTCATAACTTCATTTTCGATGATACTCTCCAGATCCATCCACATAGCAACAAATTGCTTGGTTTTCTTTTCTTCTATCTGAAACATTCCATTGTGTATATATAACAGCTTATTGAGTCATTTTTTTCGACAGGTTGTTACATTTGTAAAACTTGTTCCTTTCCTAAACTATAAATATATTTACAGTTTTATTAAAAAAAAAAACCCACAGGGTTATATTTCCCACTGTGTGTGTGTGGGGGGGGTGGAATAGCCTAGGAATGCAGAGAATACCAGGAGGAACATTTGGGGGATTAGGTGTTTGGGGGCCACACCCAGGGACTACTCCTGGTTCTGCCCTCAAGAATCACTCCTCACAGTGTTTTCAGGGACTATATGGAATGCTAGGGATCAAACCCAAGTCAGCCATGTTGTAAGTATCCTACCCACTGTAGTACGATTCTGGATTCAAGGATCTTTTAATATATACACGACTCTTTCCAATAATCTTCCAAAATGAATTTATTGTCAGAAATGAGTTTTTAGTTCTTTCCAACCTAACCAATCAGTTACTTATGGCTTAACCTAGTAAAAATCGAGTACACTAACTTTTCATGTAAATATTCTGAATGTTCTGATAATGAATACATGCATATTTGATTTAACTGGGGAAAACAACATTCAGATATTAAGCTACCTACTCTAATAAGAAGGAATTTTTGAAAGTAGTGTTTAATCACCAAATGAATTCTCCAAAACTGACTGAATTTTAAAATTTGTGATTTTCCCGTGAATAGATACGAGACAATTAACATAAAAAGAAAACAGATGTAGAAAACAAAGTATAGACTCCACACATGGAAAAATGTTATCAATAAGTATAATTTTTTAAGTTGACTAAAGTTTATTTACATTAATATAATTTACCATACTAATACCCACATGGTAATACCATATGGCAAATTCACAGTCAGTGCACCAATTTTACTTAGCACAGTCCTTTCTCATTACTACTTGCATAATTCCTAGAAGTTTAGAAATCTAATAAGTGCATGCTTCCCTATAAATTATATAATCTATGATTATTTCAACACAGTGGCTTGAAAAACAAATACACTATGCTTTCTGTTCCTGTCAGCAGTGACAATTTAGGGGTTTACAGGTGAACCAGACAATCCTCTTCAGACTTAAAGCTACAAGCTCTACCAACTTTTTTGTCCAATCTATCTCCATCTGTCATTCCCACCACCACCACCAAACACAGTGAGGAGAGGCTACTCCTCAAACAGAGCTCATAATTTTTAATTGAGCCCATCACATCAAGAAAAGCTACCTAATTTACAAAACTTGATCTACTCCATGGAGGGGATAGGGGATAGCATGCCCTCATTATCTCAGAAAGGCAAGCAGAGTTGAAGTAGGTTTTAAGAAGGGTTAAAGATAAGAAAGGCTTAAGTGCAAAACTAGATCAGGCTTTTTCAATTATATGGTGTTTTCCTCTCATATGAAAGTAATTGAGTGCAGTAACTACAGTTCCGCATAAAGTTTTTCAATAGGCTGGCCTGTGGACAATACACACCTGATCTCTACAGTCTACACTGTATATCACTTTTAAAATGAAGAAATAGAGGCTTTCAAAATTTAAATACCTAGAAAATAAAAAACAAGAATTCATGTCTAAGTTTCATCAAATGGTCATGAATTCTTGCCACTGCTTTCTCATCTCTATAAATTTTCTAACATTCATTTGTCAAATAACTCCTGAAATACAAAAATTAATGTTTAGTGTCAGTCCAAAAGTTGCTAATGTTAAAGAAAGTTTTTTTTAAATATTTTTTAAAATTTAGATCACATCTCTCTTAAGCAATAAATCTGAGAATATACTGAAATATTGATCTGAAAAGCAATGTATTATCAATCAGTTATTGAGTGGCTATGCTGATACTACTATTTGTAGGTACTACTATAAAACAAAGAATGAGATTAAAATGAGTAAAAATAAAAACTATAGTTTCCATAAGAAGCTGTTTTACATATCGAAGACATTAAACATTAGACACTGCTATCAAGAAAACAGGAAACATATCTATCCCTTTAATAAACTTCGAGCTACACAAAGAAATCTTGCTTGCAGAGATGATCTTCAGAAAATACAAGTTATAACTTAAAATAATTATTGCAACCTTAAAAAGTCACGTTTACTTCACGTATTTTACGAATTGGATTCAGAATCAAATGGATGTTCTTGAGATAGGTGGTGATAGGAGAGGGGCAGTCTTTAAACCTCAAGATTGGGTGTTTGATGATACCAACAACAGAGACTGTGTGAAAAGGGTGTTGGCACTACGGACAATGTCTTGGATTGGACGATAACTTGCCTGAAGCGTAGAGTTGGTCTTATGCCAGGAAACTTCAGGGGTAGGATCTCTTTGTATTTAGGCCAAGGTTATTCCTTTCCATGCCTCTCATATTTTGGTGAGCCTATACAAAGGGGACTTCTTCTGAGAATTATGTTATGGGTGATTGTCCTTCCACTGTAACTTTACCTTGTCCTCTTTCTTTGCATCTTTGTTCTCATAATTCAAAATAAAAAAAAATTAAAAAAAAAAAGAATGGGTGTTTGGTTAGTGAATGTGATACATAGTTGTAACTAGGTCTAAGAGTGTTTACAGATCACTGAGACCAGTGATGCGAAAGCTAATCAGTGTAAAAGATCAAAATCAGGGTCTCAGATATGCTAGATATGTGATGTACTGTTATAAATTTCACCCTGCACTTCGATTGTTGCTAGTACTTTATTAAAGAATATCTTCTGAATTCTGGGCTATAAAATTAAATTCAAAAAATTGGATAAACATATTTATCCAAATCATCCTAATATAATATTTTAACATGAAATTGTAAAATGTTTAAAGAAAAAAAAAAACAAAATATTTTGAAATCCAAAAATTTACCTATAGATTGACAAAATCAGAGCTAAAATTAACTCTTAAAAGTTTGAAAAGTAAGGTGGCCAAAGAAACAATACTGGAGTCTGATCTCTACACCACAAGAAATATGCCTGGTAACCCCAAAACCTCTGCATACACATACTGCATATGACAGGATCCAAGCAACACCGCATTCACACACTCACTGAGCCCACGCACCAACACACACACACACACACACACACACACACACACACACACACGATCCAAGGATGCCTGGACATAGAGGAAACCCTACTAGCTGAATGTTGCCCCCAAACAAAACTAAAGAAAAATGTCCCCTATCCTCATTCTAGACTAGAGAGTTTAAAAGTTTAGACATGCTTTTTCTGGCACCCCCTCTCGATATTTCCAGGTAACTCCAGCACTTTTGAGGGGGAAAGGCTCATTTCTTGTCTGAGCTCATTGCTAAATGTTGCTTTTAATTTTTCTTTCTTCTTTTCCTCATGAATTTTAATGTATATACGTATGCACTCACTACTGGGCCTAAGCAATATCACATATACACACACAATCACACACCACACACGAGTTCTTAGGCCCTATCACTGAATGAACCTTCCAAGGCCTCTTTTAAAATGCAGACATTTTCAAGTCTTTAAATAAAACAGATAGCAAGGGCCCAGAGAGATAGCACAGCGGTGTTTGCCTTGCAAGCAGCCAATCCAGGACCTAAGGTGGTTGGTTTGAATCCCGGTGTCCCATATGGTCCCCCGAGACTGCCAGGAGCTATTTCTGAGCAGACAGCCAGGAGTAACCACTGAGTACCGCCGGTGTGGCCCAAAAACCAAAAAAAAAAAAAAAAAAAAAAAAGCAAGGGCAATATCCTAGAAGATTTTTAAGTAACACAAACTAAATGACAAATTGTACTGTTAAAATACGGTTAGTTTTGGGGCCGGAGATATAGCATGGAGGTAAGGCGTTTGCCTTTCATGTAGAAGGTCATCGGTTCGAATCCCGGCATCCCATATGGTCCCCTGTGCCTGCCAGGAGCAATTTCTGAGCATGGAGCCAGGAGTAACCCCTGAGCACTGCAGGGTGTGACCCAAAAGCCACAAAAAAAAAAAAATATATATATATATATATACTGTTAGTTTCATTCTGTTAATGCTTAAGACAAAGATGCTCACTATTATTATAGTCATCCCCTCTTCTAGAGCCAGCAAGTGACATATAACAAATATGAGATCAAAAATATTAGTTGCAGATTATATAAAACTGAAAGTCCAATGAACAGGAAAATAAGCAAAACTATTCATATTAAGAGATTTATAGTAAATCAGAAGATAGATACCAGAAGTTAGTATCTTTTTATTAAAATAACAACAATGAAAAATGTACACAGGAGAAAGAGAACTCAAAGTAATAAAAATCATAAAAACCTGAGGAATAAATTTAAAGAAACAACACAGAAATTTGTGATAAAAACATAAAATTTTATTGACCATATCATACAAGTGAATATTTCCTATTAATAGTAGCCTCTAGTTACCCAGATTAGAAACTTGTAATGCCTTCATATTTTATCACTATCCTGATTTTTCATATTAGAAGTCCTATTAATTTCACTTCAGATATTTCACAAATTTCTTACTTCTTTGCTATATCCACTTCAATTAATATACCTACCCAGTTACCAATCTACACACAAACTCCATCAGATACCAGTTTAAAACCAGAGATGAGCAATTAAATCAGTGCTTCTCAATTATTTTCTGTCATGCCCCCCTAGGAAGAAGAAAACATTTCGCACCCTCCTCGCGATTGTAAATAGTATCTTTATTTAAAAACAAAACAAAACAAAACAAAACTTTAGGCCTGAAGAGATAGCACAGCGGTGTTTGCCTTGCAAGCAGCTGATCCAGGACCAAAGGTGATTGGTTAGAATCCTGGTGTCCCATATGGTGCCCCGTGCCTGCCAGGAGCTATTTCTGAGCGGACAGCCAGGAGTAACACCTGAGCATCACCGGGTGTGACCCAAAAAAAAAAAAAAAAAAAAAAAAAAAAAAACTTTAACCTGCAAAACAAAAATATATAAAAATAATTTGCGCTGATTTTTTAATCAGAGGCCATGTCTGGATTAATGGCTACAATGAGCACGTTTTGCAATGCTTAGCTTTTCGAAGTGGGGTTTGAAGTAGGACACAGCAACTCTCAGCTCCAGAGACATAAACAAGGGGCTTTAGCTTGTTATGAAATTGGGGAGGCACCCCACTATTTGAGAAGCACTGAGTTAAATCAAGATGAAGTCTATGCTCCAGTAATGAAGAGGCTTTCTGTCACTTGAAAATAAGTTCACCACCTCCTCCTCTCTTTTCAAGGCTAAAGATAAGGTTCTACCCTCAAAAGAGCTAGTAAAGAGATAAGGCCCCAAAAGAGTAGCACCCAAATACAGTCAGATGACTCCTCAAACCAACACAAACATCCACTGCCACACCTACACCCACATACCCTCACACACACCCCTTTATGTATCTGATACTTGAATATATATATATATATATATATATATATATATATATATATATATATATATATATATATATATGGATAAAAAAAGTCAGCACTACAACCCAACAACTGACATCATACTAAACTTATTTCGATTTTGAGGATATGTGAGTCTATATTGAAGTGAATACTTTATGGAAGAAAACACCAAAACTGTATGCTTCTTTATATCAAAATGCAAAAACCTCAAAGAAAAATACTCATAGCAAGCAACTTTGACTTTTTCCTTAGCTCCTAAAAGGAATGAAGCAGCACTTCCCTTTATTCATATAAAGCTTAACACCCCCAAACAGCTCTCTGCATTTGTCAACAGAAATACGTTACTAACAGTTGCTGAGAACTTAATTATACCAAGCAACTGTTCCAAATTCTTCATTTTATAGTGGCCTGTACAACTTACTGTGACATCATCTCTACTATTTTCACTCTTACTCAATTCCATCCCTAGTGGCAGGCTTTCTTTCCTGACACAGGATCATGCTTCCTTTAGATAACTTATCTAGAAACATTTCCCTGGAGATCACGGCCCTCTTATTTTTCTCAACTCCTTTTTAAGTATTTCCCTCAATACTTCTCTCCTGATCTATTTCCCTTCTGAACCATTACAATTCAAAAACTAATAAATCTGCTCTATAGTTTATTTTATTAACTGTGATTTTTATCATTTTTTTCTCTTACCAGATGTAAGTTGCATAAAAGGACTGTTTAATTCATTGGGCTTCTGCTGCCTAGTCAACTGTGACTAGCACATCATAGACTCTCAATGCATTGAACGAGGTATTCAATTAATATGGAATTAATATACCACAGTTAGCAAAATTTTACCTTCTAAAGAAATGAAAAGAATGAGAATTTGCTTACGGTCACATCATAAACCAAACAATCCAGTTTTACTATCTTCACTCCAAGATGCCTCTAATTTCTGCAGTAGAGTCCACATTAACTATGTTTTTAGAAGGTTTCCTTTATTAAGTAGTTACTTGCCAGCCAGGGGCACTTCATTATTTCTGTTCCAACTGGCATCTTCAATCTCTTATCATAGACTCACATTTGCAATACATACAATCAATACCAAAATACATTAACTAGCCAATGATTTTTGCAATGTCTGCTTCTGTATTATTTTAAACGTTCAGCTTTGACATTGTCCTTACACAGAAATCTTACCTTTATATATATATATATATATATTAAAACTGACAACTTCATAATCGATTTGATTCAATATGTAGGCCCCCCCCTTTTTTTTTACAATTTTTCTCCAAATGGGGCTGTAGAGCTCTAGTCAACATTAGCAGACACACACACACACACACACACACACACACACACACACACACACATCAGCCACACCTACAATAACCACGCCTGACTTAAAAAAAAAAAGTGCGTTTTTTTTAGACACAAGGATTGATAAATCATGCCAAGATAGAAACACCTTTGCACTTACAAAATCGGATGCTAATGAGGAACACCCTCCGCAGCAAAACCTGGTGCCCAAAAAGCCTTGCTCCTGGGTTAAGACTGACAACGACTCTTAAGTGGAATGCCTGCCTTGTCACAAATAAATGACCGATGGAGAAACTCGAGGAACAAATATTGGTGGAGCCAAGGGGTGGGTGGACCTAGGAGAGATTAAGAGGCTCCTCCCAGGCTGCTAGGCCAAAACACCAGAGGCAAGACATAGTTGCTCAGAGCCCTCACCACCTCTAGACAAGAGGGAAGCCACCATCGCTCAGCAAGGAAATGAGATCTCAGATAAAAAAAATCAAGACAAAAACAAAAACAAAAAAACCCTAGCCAACAGAAATGAACCAGAAGACAACTGAGGGTAAAAAAAATCAGCAACAACCTCCCAACCAGGAAGTCCCTGGAGAGAGCAAAATGCCCTTCGACTGGCAAGAGCTTCAATCAGCCTATTCTCGCGAGATTTCCGGTCAGCAGAAATCTCGCGGTGTTTCAGAGAAACCTTCAACTCTGAAGCTCCTTTCGTGGAATCTCACTGAGCGCTTGCTAGCCAGCCTCAATCTCGGCCCTCCCCTCCCTGCAGGGAGAGCAGTCTCCCAGAATGCCGCGCGCGCAACTTTCGCTTCGAACCGGAACCGGAAGTGACTGATTTGACGCGGGGTGGAGCCAACACAATCCAAAAAAAAGGCGCGGTGGAAGAAAGAAATCTAGGAGCGATCCTGTGGCTGACAGCTCTTTCCAGACAGGCCTGTGGTGGGGATCCCTGATCCCTGATGGACTCCACCGCCTGCTTGAAGTCCTTGCTCCTCACTATCAGTCAATACAAAGCTGTTAAATCAGAAGCTAATGCCACCCAGCTTTTGAGGCACTTGGAGGTGAGCAACCCTGAGGAGATCCTGGGGCCCTGGTCCTAGTGGGGTCCCAAATTAGAAAAGAGAGGGGACCCACTAGCAACCTTTTTTCTGCATGCTCAATTCTGTCACCCCCAAAGGACTCAACTTCCATTTTTTCCTCTCCCCAAAGCCCTTCCACTTTCTGATTGCAGCTGCCAGGGTGGTTAGGGGGTCCAGGAGTGCTCACTTAATTAAAGGCCTAGTAGGAGGGAGGAGAGAAGGGGAGGCTTTCATCACAGATGGCAGTTTTCCAGGTGAAGACGGTGGAGAATGATGAAAAACTTGGTTTTTTGATTCATTCATATGGCAGTTTTCCAGGTGAAGACAATGGAGAATGATGGAAAACTTGTTTTTTCATTCATTCATTCATTCATTCATTATTTATTTATTTATTTATTTATTGTCCACCAGGGATAAGACTGTCGTTGAAAAGTGATCATCAAAACATGGCTCGATTGCCCCTTAAACAGCACATGATCTTCAACTGTTGCTCTCACTGCTTTACTATTACCGAACTGTTGGTTGAGCTGGAACTTGGGGACCTGTAGCAACTTGATCTTAATGAAAGTCGCAGCGTTCACCTTTACTAGTCATTAAAAAAAAAAGAATCAATTATATTTGCTACATGTTAATAAAACATTCATTTTAAAAACAGTTCCTACTTCCATGGAAATGAAGAGTTGTGCTTATTGTTTACATAAGGTGGCATTTCAAAATCATTATGTTTCCTTGGCATAAAAACCTAAACAAAAATATAGTTACCATGACTATTTAATCATTTTCCTTTCTTTGACAATAAAACCCCCCTCCAAAAAAAATCCAGATATGCTGTTTTTGTTTGTTTAGTTTTTTAAAAATATCTTTATTTAAGCACCCTGATTACAAATATATTTTAATTGGGTTTCACTTCTGGACATTACTTTTTTCATTACTACAATATCACTACTCACAGTTTTCGCAACACAAATGTAGAATTGCTTTCACTTTCTTTTAGTTTCAGGTGATTTGTTTCTAGGATTCTTAGCACAGCTTTCTGTGATTCTATTTCTAGTTAGGCTTTTAATTATCTGACGTTTGTAGTGCTTTCATTGAATTCAATTCCTTCAATTAAACTAAAACCCAGTTTAAGACTGTGGTAGCTTCTTTATGTTCTCATAGAAGGGACTGTAATTTTTTAAATATTCTGTTCTCTTAATTCTATGAAAAGGTTAAATTATCAAAGATTTCAAATACTGGGAAGCATCCCTGAAATATAATTGTATCAACCTTTGGTGGGTGTATAGTGGATTGAATATGTCCTTAGTGACAGTGATAAAGGTTCTAATAGTGATAAAGAAGTTAACGGTTCAATGCAATTGCATTGCCTCTTATGACTGAAACTGCACTTCTCATTTTCAGAAGCCATTAATAATAGTAATGTGAGCTGTCAATTTTATTGACGAAATAACACTAATTATCCACTAATCTAAAGCTTACTCTAAGAATGAACAGATAGGTTATGAGTGAGTACATTGAAAACTGAAAAGAATTACCACCATTTGTAATGCACCCAAAATATGCCTACATTAAAATAAATACTAAAGCATTATTACTAATGTACTGTGAATTCAAAGAGATTTAAAAGAATTTTGAGGCTGTGTTCCTAGATTTTTCAAGCTACTTAATACTCCTATATCCTTTAGAGTGAGAGAGTATACATAAGAACTTAACATGTTTTATGAGTTTTTAAATTTTTAACCATTTGGGTAGAGTAATGGTGAATGTTTTCATTTAGACCTTAGGAGAACAATATCCAAGTAAACAAAAAAGGAATAGATCCTATATAAAGATTGTTCCTTCCAGAATTTTGCTATATTCGTGTTTTTATTTTTTAATAGTTCTAGACAGAAGCTGAGCTGTGAAATTTTTTTGATTGGCAGAGCTAGACACGTCTCATTCTTAAGGTTTTTCTAGCCACAATTTTGTATTCATGGGCATAAAATCAAAAATAGTGAATACAGGGGCCAGATCGGTGGTGCAAGTGGTAGGGCATTTGCCTTGTACGCAGCTGATCCATGACCACGATGCGTCCCGTATGGTCCTCCAAGCCAGGAACAATTTCTGAGCGCATAGCCAGGAGTAACCCCTAATTGTCACTGGATGTGGCCCAAAAACAAAAAACAAAATACAACAACAAAAAAATAGTGAGTCCCGCAAGATGTATGTCTCACTTTATGAGTTTGAAAACTAGTTAACCTTGTACTTTATTATGAAACTGAAAAGAATTACCACCATTTGTAATGCACCTAAAATATGCCTAAATTAAAATAAATACTAAAGCATTATTACTAATGCACTTTGGATGAACTGACTTTTTTTTTTTTTTGTAAAAGCAATACAGTTTCTTTTTATATTTAGAAAGATCTGAGGGAGGAGAGAGTATTCATTTAAGAGAGAACATAAGCTTCTCCAGTGTGAAAATAGACAAGCAAAAAAAAATATAGAAACTTACAAGCAAAATACATGTTCAAAGGAGAACATGGGCTTGAAATGAAAAGCCAGAACTGAATTCTTTTCTTTGAAATGGTGAAGAGATTAACATTTTTGTTCTCCTTTTTATATATAGTCCAAATTTAATTATTTATTGCCTTTGGTGGGTTTTTTTTTTGGGGGGTGGGGTTCAGACCCTCTGTGCTTTGGACTTCACATTCTGGCTTCTTTAGAATTAAAGCAGGTGACCTTTAAGCACTTAAGTTTCTTCATCATTCAGTCTTTTTCAAAATGAAGAATAGTTCACATAAAATATATTAATTTCAGGCCTATCATATAATTGATTTTGTACAGTGTTTGACTTCTGTAGAGTGTTAAAAGATAAGTCTCCCATCTAATCTTAGCAATTTTTGAAATTTACAATACAGTATCATTGCTAATGAACTCACATTGCACACTACATCCTATTATTTTACAACTGGAAAATTGTACCTCAAACTAATCATCCATTTTGCCCCCCCAATCACACTCCCCTTAGTTATTTTTATCTGTGATCTTTGTTTGCCCTGACTGAGATATAAATGAAATGATATTTACCGTTGGCCATGTATTAATTTTAACTTTATTGTTTTTTGGTGGGAGTACAGCCATCTGTGTTCAAGATTTACTCCTGGCAGGGCTTTAGGGAGGGGTCATATAGAGTGCCAGGGATCAAACTTGGATTGTCCCTCATGTAAATCAAGCATCCTACATGTTATACTATGACTCTGGCCCTGAATTCAGTGTTTTTACCACTGGAACACGTTAAATAGTAAAGAACGAATCCATACACTGTGTATTATGAAATGACTGCTAAACCTGGTTGCCAGAATATTTCTCAATTTGACAGTTCTTTGCTTATCAACAACCAACAAATTTAGCACAGCTTCAGTTGGTGTTTTTGTTTTTGTTTTTAAATATAAGCCCTATTGATGTGATCACAATACTCTACTTTTCCTCTGCAATTGCAGATTGCTTTCTCAGCTGTTTGTCTTAACAATCTTTTTAAAAACCACTTTTTAAATTAAAAAAAAAAAAGTTTTCTTTCAGGTTTGGTTTGAAGTCAAAATCTCAAGTATCCCAGTTTTGGAGATTAGAAGTAGTTTATCCATATCTCTAGGTTTTCTAGTACTTTGTAACTCATAATGGTGACAACATTTTTATTTTAATTTTCTTCCTACTTATATTCCTTTATTATTTTAACACCATAATTTACCTAATTGTTTACAAAACAGTCATTTAAAGCACTAAATGTTCAAACACCAATCCCATCACCATAACCCACTTATATGCAAATACACAAAAAAATTATTTCATAGTGTTTGCTACAACACAAAGGCAAATGGAATTATGAAAATTTAGATCAACCGAGTTAATACTAAATGGTTATCTTTCTATGTTGTTACTAAAATCAGTGTCCTAAGGATTTATTGGACTACGGTTGCTAGTTGAGTCTTCTATGTTACTGTTTAGGTTCACTGAGCTGGTTAGATTACTATGTGATATTCTGATAAGATTTCCTGTGATACTCTTAGGCTGTCACTACTATAAAATATTAAAGTGTTGCACAGTGGCATAGTTCATGATTTATAAATATGAAACAAATTTTTTCGCTTGCAAGTTTGATAAGGTTAAGACACGGAGCTGTGCATTTTTGTAGGGGTGGCATTTGGCTGCTATATTTCATGAAGAAATGAGTATCTGATCCCAACTTCTTTCTGAAAATGCCACAGATTATCAGCCAGGACCAGACTATAGGATGTATCAGGAGTCATTATTTTCTTTTGGAGCATAGGGATAAGCAAGGTTATTTTTATGTTGGAAAGAGAGTCTGGGTTGTTGGATTTTTTGGTTTATATGTATTGCAGGAGTGAGGGAGGTAATTTGCCCAATCTGCTTCCAAAAGGGAAGACCTAGAGTTTTCAGCCCTGTAGGATCCTTTCATGTGAGGATTTTGCTGCTCATATTATATGATTTCTGTCACAGAGCTGGGCCGTTTCTGTTGGAGTGTATAGGGAGTGACATTCGGCTACTGTGGTTCATGAAGACAGGAAGTCTGTCCTTCACATTCTTTCTGAAAATGCTACAGGGGTCTCATCCTGAACCAGTTGACTAGATGGCCAAAATGCATTTGTTTCCAGATAAGTGAAAACAAATTCATTTTTGAAAAGAATAGAAAGAAAATAAAAAGAACAAGGAGCAAGAAAATTTAAAAACAAAAGAAAAAAGTACAGAGGCAAGCTAATTTATGAAAATTATTGTATCTCCAATGAGGCCATTAAAACAGTGACAGAGGTTTAATAAACTGTGTTAGCTGCCCATTCTATTAAATGGTGTGTGTCTATAAGGAAGACAAGAGCAAATGAAGTTATCCAGAAATTCAAAGCACTAGAACCGATACTTTGACTTTTAGGAGTGAGTTTTCAGCTGCCAGGCCTCCTGGAAAAAGGAGAATGTAGGTAAAGGTATTTACCCCCAAAGCCCTGGAATACGTCCACATACCAGCATACTTGAAGTTTGGTGTCAAATTGGTGTGCCTGAAGAGAATTGTAGAGGGTTGCTGTGTGGGGCCATAAGCAAAACAGTGGCTCTGGGTGATAGATGCTGCTGGTGTGGCTTCAGTAGGGCGGAGACTTTGCTCACTTTTCTCTTTCCAAGATTGCTGCCTTTCTGCTTCCTGGCTGGTTTATCCATGGTCTTTCATGAATTGGTTTACATCTCGTTCAAGAAAAGAGTGAGTCTAATAAGCTGGCCCATTGTGAACATGGTGATTGCTGCCATGCTTCCCAGAAGGAAGATATGGGAGAAGGATGCCCTTCACTTGCTCCAAAAAGCTCTGGTGATACCAACCTAGATAACAGCATACCTGAAGTTTGGTCAGATTGGTGTCCCCGAAGAGAATCATAGAGGGGTGGCGAGGTAGGGCCACCAGCAAGATGGTAATTCTGGGTAATGTCTAACACATTTTAATTATTGTTTTGTAGGTAATTTCTAGTCAGAAGCTCACACGATTGTTTACATCAAATCAAATATTACCAGGTGAATGCTTGAGTTGCCTTGTAGAGCTGCTTGAAGATCCCAACATAAGTGCTCCACTGATCTTAAGTATCATCAGTTTACTATCTCAACTAGGTAATTTAATTCCTTTGTTTATTTTTTGGAAGATGATTTTAATTTTTCTAAAGATTTCAGTTATAATGAGAAGTATTCACTTTCAACAGATTTTTAAACACAGGACTTCTTATAATTATTATTCATTCTGGATCTCCAAATGGAATATTATCTACATCTATTCTTTTTTTTTTGTTGGTTTTGGGCCACACCCATTGACGATCAGAGGTTACTCCTGGCCATGCACTCAGAAATCGCTCCGGCTTGGGGGATCATATTGGACACCAGGGGATCGAACCTTGGTTTGTTCTAGGCTAGCGCAGGCAAGGCAGACATGAATCAAAACTTTGATTATCTTAAAAGATAAGTGGGTTGCAGAGGAGTGCACACTATAAAATACTGGCCCACATTTGCAACTAGATGTAATATATTAGTTTACTTTTGCTAGTGTAGGGCACTCCAGTCACAGTCAAAGATAATGACCAAAAGGCATCCTACTTTATCAGACTACACTGAACTTGAGCTAAGGGTAATACTTATTTTCTACTCTATCTTTAGCTTTAATTTTTTCATTTAATTTCTTAATTTATGTTTGGGGTAAAGTAAGATATTTGGGGGCTAGAGTGATGGCACAGTGGCAGGTCATTTGCTTTGTAAACAGCTGACCTGAGTTTGATCCCTGGTATCCTTATTGTCCCCACCAGGAGTGATTTCTGAGTACTTCTGGGTGTGCCCCCCAGGTATAAAAAGGGGGGTATAAAAAAGGTGAGATATTTCTGTATGTGATTATGCTTACAATTTTTTTGATCCCAGTGATATTGAGTATAGTATATACAATTGGGTATATACAACTGAGCATACAATCAAACTTACTTTGATAATAAAAATGTTCTCTATCTTTGTTATCTTATATCATTTATAACCAACACTCATATAGAGCTGTTGATTATTGTCATGAAGATAGGAGACTGAGAATTAAATTTTAATCTTAATTTAAGAAATATGGCCTCATGATTACCGAATTAGACAACATGAATATAGCAGGTAAATAGAATGAGACTTTAGCTATCAGTGATAACCCTCATTATGGGGGGGGGGGGGGAATAATGATTTTTTTTTCATTTATTTTTGAGGCAAGTAGCTTCCCAGGCAGTGCTCAATGTTGTTTTGACTTTCAGCAAAATTCAGCCTGACTATATGAACCTGATGGCTCAGTTCTTGAGCACCTGGCCATACTCCTGGGAGGCCCAAGGACAATCTTGACCTTGCCTAGGAGGGGAGAACCAAAGGATGAGGCATACCTCACTGGCATTAAACGCTAGGGCCTAGCACAGCAGAGACATTCTAGATGTTTTGAGCTGTCTCTCCTGCCATAAAGATTAACTTTTCTTGTGTGTGAGAGAGAGATTTTGTAACTTGATTATTTCTTCAGTTTAGTTGTCCTCCACACTGTAGGCTTATTTTTGTTTTGGGGTTTTGGGAAGTTTTTTTTGTTGGTTTGGTATGGCGGCCACACCCACTGGTGCTCAAGGTTTACTCCTGACTGCATTCAGAATACTACTGGAGGTACTCAGGGGACTAACCTACATTGGCCTCATACAAGGAAGTGTATAATCTCTAGCCCCAGACACACTAGATTCTCTAGTGTTGAAGCTTATTTCATTTTCATAAAGCTTTGTTGAGCCCTATATGAATGCTCACATCTTTTGTGTGTTCCATCTTCATGACAAATATCTAGGGTTATTTTAGTGCCCAAGATACATGTTTCTTGAAAAAAAAAAAAAAACTAAGTGTGAGGCCAGAGTGATAGCACAGCGGGCAGGTCATTTGCCTTGCACATGGCCGACCTTGGTTCGATCCGTGGTATCCCATATTGTCCCCCAAGATATTAGGAGTGGATTCTGAGTGCAAAGCCAGGAGTGACCTCAGAACACAAAAATGGGGAGAGGGATAGCACAGAGGGTAGGGCATTTGCCTTGCATACAGCTGACCTGTTCAATCTCTGGCATCCCATATGGTCCCCTGATCCCCCAAGCCTGGCAGGAGTAACTTTTGAGCACAGAGCTATGAGTAACTCCTGAACACTGCCAAGTGTACCCCCACCCAAAGAAAAGAAAAATACATATTCCTATCTTTTTGTTTTGGTTTGGTTTTTTGGGGGAGCCACACCTGGTGACATTCAGGTGTTACTCCTGGCTATGCGCTCAGAAATCACTCCTAGCTTGAGAGACCATATGGGATGCTGGAAGATCGAACTCCTGTCCATCATAGGTCAGCAACTTGCAAGGCAAATGCCCTACTGCTGCGCCACCACTCTGGCCCCAAGAAATACATAATTATCTTTTATTTTTATTTGTTAAGCCTTTAATGTAAGTTTTTGTTTTGGGGTATACCTAGTAGTGATCAAGTGCTGCCCATTGATTTTTCTGGTAATATTTAGGGCACCATTAGGTGCCAGAGATTAAAACTGGGCCTTCTACATGCAGAACATGTATGCCCCACATACTTTGAACTATCTCCCTGGCTACTGTTTAGTTAATACTATTTTTTAGAGCAGAAAATTAAAAACAATCATCTTTTAAGAGCAGGTTTTATTACTTGAAATAAATCTGTTTCACTCAAATTATTTGACAAAGCAAGTACAAAAAAATAGTTACATACTCCCATATTTCTTTCCTTTTTTCCAGTACATATAATTTTTGTTATTAGAATACTGAATTGGAAGTACTTGTAAATAAAATAAACATGCCATGTTTTGTATTTCTATAGAATAAGTTTAACATGAAGTCAATCTTAAAATATTTATCTTTTACTCATAAATAAGACCATATATAAAACTAATATATTGCATGCATTGAATTTTAATTTTCAGCCACAGACCATGAAACCAGAGACTGTCTTCAGAGTATATACAATCTGAATAGCGTTCTGGCAGGAGTGGTTTGTCGGAGCAGCACTTGCCACAGTGATTCAGTGTTTCTTCAGGTATACACCCAAACAGTACTTCACCACCTAATACTTGTTTTCTCCCCTTATTTTTTCATCAAAATTAATAGTATCCATTATAAGCTGCTGATTTGAGATAATAAGGCTGGTATATTGTATATGATTAAACAAAGGTCTTACCATTAATTTAAGAGCTAGTCAATAACCCAGGTATTAAAAGTTTCTAGAAAAAGAAGCTTATCCATATCTATCACCATTATTAAATGAAAACAAATAACATAGCTGCTTTGACAGATTGGTAAACACAGATGTAGCATTGAGTATAAACCACTTACATTAAATTCTAATTTGTTAGCATCTAGTTAGTCCCTTGAGGAAACTTTCTATGAATACTGAAGTTATAGATACAGCTTTATTTAGCATATATCCAATCCCCTTATACTTCATTAAGCTTAAATTCAATCAGTTATGAGAAAAATGTTGCCTAGTAAACTGACATGCAATTTTAAGGATAGTAAAGTGTGAAAGATATATGTCTTAAAATTGATGTAATCTGTATGTGTTTCAACATGCATGCAAAGTTGATTAAACTGGCTAAATGACTGCTCTGAAATAGTATAGAAATATATGAAATCAGATGAAATGTAATGTTTTAGAAGTGTCATTACTTTTTTTTATTTTTTGCAGCCCTCTCAAAAGGGAGGGAGAGAAGTTTATAGAGAGAGAAGACAGAGCAGAGAGAGATGAGACAAAGAGAGAGAGAGAGAAAGAAGAGAGAGAAAGAGAGAGACAGGACAGAGCTTCTGAGCAGGGAATTGGAGAATGAATGTGTCATTATTTTTTGTCTTATAAAACAAGATTGAATCCTTTTGAGAAATGAAACTTTTTCTGTCTACCTCCAAAATTGGTGAGATGCTCAGAATATGAATCAGATTCAATTCTCTGAGCAGCAGTATATTTATATATGTTGTGTTCATTATTTTCTTACTTTCAGTGCATTCAGATCCTGCAGAGGTTAACGTATAATGTCAAAATTTTCCATTCTGGTGCCAATATAAATGAATTAATTACATTCCTGATAGATCATATGTGAGTATGCAGTGGGACATGAATTATAATGGATTGTTTTGGGTGAGTGGGTACATGGACCATACCTAGTCGAATCTTAGTCCTCTGTAATTTTTCTTATTTGTGTTTTAATATTGAGAAAGATACAGTCACTGAAAATGCTAAATACTGTTCAGAGCTTGACTATGCATATTGTTTCTTTGCCAGAGAAGAGGAGACTTGACTCCATTCCCAAGCAATGCTCTAGCATCCAGTGGCCACTTTAGGGGATTCTTGGTCCATCTGTATAAGCCAGACAAGTCAGTGCTAAGGCTTGGTGATATACTAATCAAGCCACAAGCACTCAGATGCCAGTAGGGCCACACCCAGTGTTGCTTGGTGTTTTAACAAACAGGACTACACCTACTGTTATAGAAAGTAGAGGGCTTGTGGTGTCAGGGCCTTGTGCAGGCCAGGTTTGTGTTCCCAACATTATGAGCTATCTTCTATCTAGCCCTCGGATTTTGCTTTTCACATGTTAAGAGGAAGGAATTTTAATGTAAATTACCAATATAACTGAAGTAATTTAAAATGAACTTAACTGCTTTTTTATATTTTCCTTAAAACAACAGTCAGTCTTCTGAAGATGAGTTGACAATGCCTTGTCTAGGATTAATGGCAAATCTTTGTCGACAGAATCTTTCTGTTCAAACTTATATAAAGACTTTGGTAAGAGATGTTTGTGACGTACTTCTTGTTGTGGGTTTCATGCTTAAATTTTGGAGGGGAAAGTTTGGATGGATCTCACTCAGCAATGTTCAGGTCTTACTGCCTGTCTTGTGCTCAGGATCACTGCTGACGGGGTTTGGGAGAACATATTTTCTGCCTGCAGAGCAAGTGTCTTACCCTCTGTACTCTCTCTCTGACCCACTCTTGTTAAAATGTTTCTTTTTTTTTTTAAATAAAAGTAAGAATTCTAATATATCATGCAACTGACCTATCAAAGCTAATAGTCACATTGGTTTATAAAGTATTTCACTAGTCGTGTTTATTATTTTTAAGACAAGTGGATACTTAGTGAAAAGATTGATTTCTCAAACTGTTATTCATATATACCATATTTTTTGTTTTGTTTTGTTTGGGGCTACACCCAATGGCACTTAGTTACTTCTGTTTCTGCACTCAGAAATCGCTCCTGGCAGGCTCTGGGGACCATATAGGACACCAGCGATCGAACCAGGGTCAGCTGCATGCAAGGCAGGCGCCCTACCCTTTGATCTATTGCTCTTGCCCCAATGCCATTATTTTTGATAATAAATAAACAAAATTTGTTTTGTTAAATTTTTCTACAGATAGGAAATAAATCTTCATTAATCCCATTTTGATAGTTTATATTTCCATAATAATCAGTGGTAGGTCTGTGATGAATCAGGGTCTAGTAACAGCTAACTTTACTTATGATAATTGAAAGCATATAGATAAGATTAACCAAAGCACAAAACACTTAAACATTATATTTTCTTCCTTTTTTTATTCTGTGCTTTGTAAATAGCTCCTCAGAAGTGTTCGTAGTTTAACTTTAATATGTCAAGTATTGTGTTCTTCTGACCAGATCTTTAGCAGCGAATGTTATTCAAAATTGTGAAATCACTTGAAAAAAAATTATCTCATCAACATATGTTTAAAACCTGCTCTTCACTAGTATAGAGCCAATCTTAAATTATATATGAAAGATTTGTTCAGTCCTTGAATAATCTTTTATTGCTAATGATAATGTTTTTAAAAAGCTAACCTATTCTATGAGTTTATGCATTATAATATAAAACTCAATTTTTATGCTAACTAATTTTTAAAATTTTTTCTTTATCAGAATAATGTAAAATCTTTTTATCGAACACTTATAAGCTTTCTGGCCCATAGCAGTTTAACTGTTGTGGTATTTGCACTTTCAATATTATCCAGTTTGACATTAAATGAAGAAGTTGGAGAAAAGGTAGGTATCTTTTTTATTATATATATAATATAATAATAGTTTTTATTTTTTTTTTTTTTTTTTTTTTTTTGTGGTTTTTGGGTCACACCCGGCAGTGCTCAGGGGTTACTCCTGGCTCCATGCTCAGAAATTGCTCCTGGCAGGCACGGGGGACCATATGGGACGCCGGGATTCGAACCGATGACCTTCTGCATGAAAGGCAAACGCCTTACCTCCATGCTATCTCTCCAGCCCCTAATAATAGTTTTTAAAATCTACATGCACACCAAGTTCATTACAGAAATATTTTTAATAACCAACATAGTAATCAACACAAATGTCCACTGACAGATGAGTGAATAAAAAAAGCCTGTGGTGTATAGATCTATACATAGACATATAATAAAATACTATATTAGATATATGTGGTATATATTCAATGGAATACCATGATACTCAGTTACAAAAATTGAAACCTTATCTTTTTCTACAACTTAGATGGAACTAGCAAGTGTCATGTTCAGCACAATTAATCAAAGGAAGAAAGATGAATGCTGGATTATCTCACTCATCTGTGACATCTTAAAAATAATGGAATTAGCCAAAGCACTGGTAACTGTAACACAAAATTGAGGTTACAGACCAGGAGGTGAGGTGAAAGGAAGAGAATTAGGAATGAAGTCGAGAGTACTACGAGTCACATAATGATATTAATAGAAGGTCTTTGGCACAGTAAAAGTGATAAAGGTGCAACAGCTTTGTACATCCAAAACATAAACATTTATATAATTATAAATCACATTACTTAAATATTCATAGATTATTTTTAAAACTGAAGAAAAGTCAATGAGTTTTTATTGTACTTAATAGTATTGCTTAAATTTTTTGTGTAATATATTTTTTCTAATTTGTTTTTAAGCTGTTTCATGCTCGAAATATTCATCAGACTTTTCAACTGATATTTAATATTCTCATAAATGGTGATGGAACACTAACTAGAAAGTATTCCGTTGATCTACTAGTGGATCTCCTTAAGAATCCTAAAATTGCTGACTATCTCACCAGGTATGACTGTAACAAATTTTAGAACTATTTTTTGCTGTGTATAGGACTTGAACTCAATGCCTCACCCACTTTATTCCTTGCCAAAACCTTTTTGTTAGGGCTAAGGTATTGCACAGGGTTGCCGGGGTGCTGCTTCCAGCTCAGCGTTCCTGGTAGTGTTTGAGAAATTATATATTATCAGGAATCAGACCTGGCAAAACATGCACTTCAGTTTTAGTTGCTTTGAATTTAATCATTTATTTTTTGAGTATAGTTATATATGTTTTCCAAAGAATTCCTGAATTTTTGACAATCTATGTTAAAATTTCCCTAGTACTTAAGCTGCTTTGTAGTACTAAGTCAGGAAATAGTTTAAATTGCTCCAGTTACATTAGCTAGTTATTGGCAAATAACAAAACATGTGTGAGCCCTAACTATAATCAAGAATTAGGGAGAGAAAATAAAGTAGGAAAGACAGAAAGACATGATCCCGAACTATCAAGGACCATGGAATATAGACATTCAAAAGGAAAAACAAAAACCTAAGCATTACACCAAGTTTGAACACTATTGATGGTTAAGTGATATTTTGCAAATCTAGAAAGCATTAATACTAGTATTTTGCCTTTTCATTTTATAAGACTTGGCAGATATCTTAGAGTATTTCTTGTATATTATTACATAATTACCCTCTGACTATCAAATAGTGCTTGCTTAATAGCTTCAAAGAAAATATAAACATTATTTTGTGTATATCCCTCCACCTGTGCCTCCTTGAAATATTCTAGGGTCCCAAAAAGCACCATATGACTGAGATAAAAAAAAAAATCATGTAAGTGAAAGGTCATGTGTCACTAGGATTGTTTGCCATCTAGAACAGGAGCTTTTTGACTAGTGAGGAAAGGGTTAACTGAGCAAAACTGGTTTTGACCTTGATAATTCTTCCAGTTCACAAATTTGAAGTATTATTATATTTCCTTATGTTCTGTTATTTTTTTAAATAATGACTTATTTATTGATGGGTAATTTTTTGGGAGGATATAAAGGAGTTCCTACACACAGCTGTGTTCAAGGTTTCTGACTCTGTGCTCAGGGATCACAGCTGACAATGCATAACTCTGACATCTTTTCGGAGAGGTATGGGGTTGGAGCCACACCTAGGGATGCTCAGGGGGGTCACTTCTGCTATGTACTCAAGAATCAATCATAGAGGTTCTGGGGATCAGATCTGAGTCTGCCATATGCAATGCAAGTACCTAAGTCACTATACTATTGCTTTGGCCACTCATCTTTTTTTAGTTGTTTTCTACATATTTGTATTTTGGGGCACAAAACTAAAAATGCCCTATCACGTTCTTTATAATAATTCCCCTGAATATTTATCTAGAACTGGAATTTTCTTTTCTTTTTATGTATCTAGCTCTTACTTATTCCTTGAGACCCAGATCTGGGAAGCCTTGCCTCTTCATGCCTGCTTCTTAGAGTCTGGGTTTGAAATCCATCATGTATCATAGTGGCATATGCTGCATTATCATTTTCTAGAATTGCTACTTCATCCTTTAACTATTAGTTCTCTAACAAGGGACGCTTCTCCCAAATGCAAGATATATTATATTACTTAACAAAAGTTGTGATACAGAACCCTGACCTTTACCTCTATTTCTGCACAGCCAGTTTTATTTATTTGAATTTTTGGTTTTGTTTGTTTGTTTTGTGGCCACACCCAGCAGCACTCAGGATTCGCTTCTGGTAGGCTCTGGGGACCATATAGGATGCTGGAGGTTGAACTCAGGTCAGCCATGTTTGAGGCAAACCCCTACCCACTCTGCTATAACTCTGGCCCCAAGCCCATTTTATCATTTTTCATTATATATATATATATATATATATATATATATATATATATATATATAATTTTTTTTTTTTTTTTTTGGTTTTTGGGTCACACCCAATGGTGCTCAGGAGTTACTCCTGTCTCTACGCTCAAAAATCACTCCTGGCAGGCTAAGGGGACCATATGGGATGCTGGAATTCAAACCACTGTCCTGCATGCAAGGCAAATAAATGCCTTACCTCCATGCTATCTCTCCAGCCCCTTTATTTTATATTTTTATATAGTTACTGCTGAAATTACAAAGTTATTCATGATTGGTCTCAAACAGTATGTTTCAACTCCAAATACTACCATCAGTGTCCAGCTCCATCCACATAGCTCCCTATTCCCTGTTGCCTCCCCCTAGTCTACTTCTACAAGAATCACATTTTTAAATATATATAAATATATAATTTTTTGCAATTTTTTTGCTGATAGGGTTTCATACATGACACTGTACCACCACCTTTCAGCACCACCTCTTTCTGGTTGAAAGCTTTCCTCCACCACTGGCATTTCCTACCAACCACATCCACCAAACCTCCAGCCTGTCCTCCAGCCCACTCAAGTGGCATGTTCCTTTTTTTGGTTTTTTTGGGCATACCCGGCAGTGCTCAGGAATTACTCCTGGCTGTCTGCTCAGAAATAACTCCTGGCAGTCTCGGGGAACCATATGGGACACCGGGATTCGAACCAACCACCTTTGGTCCTAGATCGGCTGCTTGCAAGGCAAACGCCGCTGTGCTATCTCTCCGGGCCCAAGTGGCATGTTTCTTACAGAATACCAGGTCTCATATTCTTTGTTTCCATTGTCTTTGGGTATTTGTTATCCCACCAGTATGTTTTTTTATACCCTGTATGTGAGAGAGATCATTGTGTCGGTCTCTCTCCCTCTGATTAGCTTCATTCAGCCCAATAATCTCCTGGTCTCTCCATATAGAAGCAAATTGAATAGCTTTTATCTTTGCTTATAGCTAAGTAGTATTCCACTGGGTATATGTATTCTAGTTTTTTTAATACAATCTTCTATTCTTCAATACTTGGATTGTTTCCAGATTTTCACTATTGTGGATAGTGTACACAATTCAATTTAATACCTAGCAACTGTTGTGTTTTATATAAATAGGTATCTCTAATTTACTATTATTGTATACTTTGCAACTTTATAAACAGTACAGCCTTTTAAAAAAATACCAAGTGTAAATTTATCTTATATTTTTCACTTATTTACATGAATGTATATTTAAAACTAGGTATGAGCACTTCTCTTCATGTCTTAATCAAGTATTAGGTCTTCTTAATGGAAAGGATCCAGATTCTTCTTCTAAGGTATGTAAAAAGCATGAATTTTGTTTTTAAAAAATGATTTTTAACTACTATGCACAGACAAATCTTTATATGACTCAGAAGTGCTGGAGTGCGGGATACGGAAAGTGGTTTGGGCCTCAGCCAGTAGTATTCAGAGTCTGTTCCTGATTATATGTTCAGGTGTATCCCCTATGTTTGGTGTCAGGGATTGAACTAGGGTTGGCTACATTTTGCAAGGCAAGCACCTTAGTTCCTATACTGTCTTTCGTATCCAAAGCTTTAAATTTCTTATGAACTACTTAACTAGTGTCCTGATAACGGCGCATTACCAATACTCTGGAACTTTTCTTTTTGTTCATTCAACTCAGTCCACAAACCTTACCAAAGATAAGCATTCTGACTTCTAATAACATATCATATTTCCATATTTGAACTTTACATAAATATAATCATATCTTTGTGTCTATAGTCTTACTCAACATTGTTTTAAGTGCATTCATATTTCAATGTAATTAGACGTTTTTGTTATCTCTGTCATAAATACAAGTGAGGATTCACAAAAGCATCTCAGTGATGAAAAATAGTTGGATATCTTAAGTGCACTACAAGAAAGGATAAGGGGCCGGCGAGGTGGCACTAGAGGTAAGGTATCTGCCTTGCAAGCGCTAGCCAAGGAAAGATCACGACCGCGGTTCTATCCCCCGGCGTCCCATATAGTCACCCCAAGCCAGGGGCAATTTCTGAGCGCTTAGCCAGGAATAACCGCTAAGCATCAAATGGGTATGGCCCCCAAAAAAACAAAAAAATAAATAAAAAATAAAAAGAAAGGAAAATTATAGATCAATTTCTCATGATCACAAATCCAAAGTATTAGTAGACCCAAACCATTCATGATAAGGAAATATTTCATTACTAAATTAGATTTATTCTAGGAATGTTAAGGTGATTTAATATTTGAAAGTTAATGTAATTTATAATATATATACAGAAGATAACAGAAAAACCATACTGTCTCTTAAAAAGAGACAACAGTTTGACAAAATGTAATACCCATTCCTGATAAGCAAGCTAGGAATAAACAAACTTCCCTTTCCTAACAGAATAACCTCCCAAACCTACAGCATCACGCTGATAAAATGCCATGATTAGTTCATTGTCTAGGAGAAAACACAAAGCACTTCTGAGGTTATGTTTGAATTCTCTTTCTTCACCTGGATACATGATACTCAAGTGTGTTTCACTTTTAAAAATGGGGGTGCAGAGCTATTGCACAATGGGCAGGCATTTGCCTTGCCTTGCATAAGGCTGACTCAGATTAGATCCCCGGCATCCTATATGGTCCCTGAGCCTGCCAGAAATGATTTCTGAGTGCAGAACCAAAAGTAATCTCTAAGCACAGCTGGGTATGGCACGAAAAACAAACAAACAAACAAAATCTTGCTTTCTACTAATAAGCAACAGGCTTACTTCCAGGAAGATAACGGGAAGTTAGAGGAATCCCTTTGACTTTGGAACCAAATGAATATTGCCTCTTTGATTTTCCTTTAATTTAAAGCTACTTTATTATGGAATCTAGCATCAAAAATAATCCACATGAGTGAAAATAATTATGTGGTTTAGTAAATTATCACTAGTAATTCATTTAACATCACTAGATTAAGCAATAAAAAATTTCAAATACCCACAAAACTCCACACAACTCCTTTTTCCAAAGCACATATTTTGTTGTATTCTGCTTTTTCTCAATAATTAGTTGATTAATTAATCATAGTTTAACTGTTCAGTGAAATATACGAGGTTATAGTTGGAAACCTTACTGACTAATTCAGTCCAAAATGATTCCATCAGGAATTTGTTTTATTTGAGACATAAAAAAATAAGGAAGGGAGGAACAGTACAAGTACTGAATTAGCTGGAACTTAACTAACCTAACAACTAATAATAGGTATGCATGGAATATCATGTAATAATATAAGGCTTAATGTTATAAAGTAGGATCGAGGCAAAAAAAGGAACCAAAGGAATGTAGTGACTGTATACAGTTTTGCAAACTGTATAAAACTATCCATTAAGTTTTTCAAACTCTGGAGTATTTTTTGTTTGTTTGTTTTTGGTTAACAACCAGCAGTGCTCCATGCTTATGCCTGCCTCTTTGTTCAGAGTTCAGTCCTGGTAGGGGTCTAGGATGTGATGCCAGGAATCAAACCCAGTTCTACCTTGTGCAAGGCAAGCTTTGTACTCTCTGTAAATCCCTGTAGGTCTCTGCAGGCCCTGTGATGTTACTCTTAAGTTTCATTCTAAGATATATAGCAATTTGTGACTTAACTATGAATGCAAATGTTCTTAACTGTAAATTTAATTTTTAATTTTTTAACTAGAAAAACATTTTGCTTGACAGAAAATTCTGATAGAAGTTATATGTATGTGTGTATATATGTCTGTTTATATATATATATATATACACATACATATATGTTTATATAATTGGGTGACATTGCCTTTCCTTCTTAATATAACAGTCCTATAACAGAAATAAGTGTTATTCAATTTCTGGAGCCTAATCACACATTTTGAAAAAACTTATTGAAATTAACATGAAAGACTGCTTGATTTTTTTTTTTTTTTTTTTTTTTGGTTTTTGGGCCACACCCGGCGGTGCTCAGGGGTTACTCCTGGCTGTCTGCTCAGAAATAGCTCCTGGTAGGCACGAGGGACCATGTGGGACACCGGGATTCGAACCAACCACCTTTGGTCCTGGATCGGCTGCTTGCAAGGCAAACGCCTCTGTGCTATCTCTCCGGGCCCAGACTGCTTGATTTTTTTAATTTGAGTATTTTCTTTAAAAATATACCATTTTCAGGGGCTAGAGAGATAGCATAATGAATAGGCCACTTGCCTGGCACACAGCCAACCTAGGTTTAATCCCCAGCACTATATATAGCCTCCAGAGCATTATTAGGAGTAATTCCTGAATGCACAGCCAACAGTAACTCCTCAGTATTGCCTGATATGTCCAAAATATAAAAACTACATCATTCTCAGCTTTTATAACTGGGTTTTTTTGTGTGTGTGTTTGCTTTAAAATCCAATGAAATTGACATTTAATGAAGTTTTTTTATTGCACAGGTTTTAGAATTACTTCTTGCCTTCTGTTCAGTGACTCAGCTGCGCCATGTGCTCACTAAGATGATATTTGAGCAGACTCCATCTGGCAACACCATTCTGGGAAGCCGGACTAAATGCTTAGAACCTACTATGGCTCTGCTCCGTTGGTCAAGCCAACCTTTGGATGGATCAGAAAGCTGTTCTATTTTAGCCCTCGAGTTGTTCAAGGAAGTATTTGAGGTAATAGAGTGCCAAATTGATTTTTTTTTTCATTTTTATGAATGGCAATCAAGTTTATTTCAGTAGCACTCATAATAAACATTCAGTTGCTCATTTATTTTAGAAGGTATATGAACTTTAAATCAAATCAGTTTAATTAAATTAAATCCATCAGTTATTAAATTCCTTTTTCCAGCAAAGTAAAAAATACTGATAAGAAATTATTTTTATCTCAATGAATGTATGTGTGTGTTCAGTGTGATAAATATGGGTTTTAACAAAGATAAATGGACGTAATACTATACTTCTTGAGATAATTATATCTCTCACCTCAATACATGCTTTCTATTTACCTTTATCAGTTTGGTAAGAGGATTAATGTTAATATATTCGGTAGTGAAATGGAGTAAGATAGATATTTGTATACATTTAGAATATAGACAAAAATCCTTTTTATGGAGTATTATATTCTGGTAGATTCTACTATCTGAGTGATTTAATATTCTATTCTATTATAATCTTTTGTGTTTTTTTATGCTCTGCCTATTTCACTGTCTGACTTATGACTAAATTCTTTTTATCAGGCCAGAGTAATAGTAGAATTGGTAAGATGTTAGCATGTGGTAAACCTGGCTTCACCCAGGCATCAATTATGATTGCATCACCACCAGGAGAGATTGTTGAACACAGAGCCTGGAATAAGCCATGAGTACTGCTCAGTATATCTAAAAGCCAAGATAATTAAATCCCTTACACAAGGGGCCGGAGAGATAGCACAGTGGGAGAGCATTTGCCTTGCACGCAGCTGACCCAGGATGGATGGTGGTTTGAATCCAGCATCTGATATGGTCCCCCAAGCCAGCCAGGAGTGATTTCTGAGCACAGATCCAGGAGTAACCCCTGAGAACTACCAGTGTGACCCAAAAACCAAAAAAAAAAAAAAAAAAAATTCCTTACACAAAAGAAAGGTATTATACATAATAATATTAAGGATTAAGTTCTTTTTTTTATTATAATTTTTCTGTTAACAGTTGAGCCTTTAAAAAAAATGCTTAGAGGGGCTGGAGCGATAGAACAATGGGTACCTTGCATGCTGCCAACCCAGGTTCAATCTTTGGCATCCCGTATTGTTCCCTAAGCCTGCTAGGAATAATTTTTGAGTGCAGATCCAAGAGTAATCCCTGGACGTTTCAGGGTGTGGCCAACCAACCTTCCCCCCAAATTTTTGGAGGGTCCTAAGAAATAGTAGAGTTTAAGGTTATTTTCCTTTCACACAGAAAACGTTGGTTTAGTCTCTATCACCACCTATAGTAACCCAAGGACCACCGGAGTGATTCCAAGTACAGAACCAGGAATAAGCCCTGAGCATTGGCAGGTACCGCTCAGACCGCCATTACCACCATCACCCTACAAAACCTCTTCCCACCACCACACACAAAGTAGAACTCTTTGAGGGTATTATGATGTTACAAGATTTGAAGAACATTCCTTGTGCATAGAAGTCTTTGGGTTTGATCCCCAGCACCACAGGCCCCCCCGAAGAACCATTGGAAGTAATTCTGAACCCTAAGAACCACCAAGAATAGCAGTCATGCCACACAGCTGTTGTGGTTTCTCAGTAATAGCAATTCAGATTAGAGAAATAGAGGATCTAAGGCAAATGCTTTAAAATTGAGCTACATCTCTGCCTACTGGTTTTGGAAATTCTTTTGCAGGGTGAGATGGGTAGGCAACACCTGACAGTGCTCAGAGGCTACTCCGAGTAGCCTCTACAAAGCATGTACCCATTGACGTATCTCCAGTTCTTTTTGAGGTTCTTTTCTGTTGTTTTTGCTTTTATTTTTGTTTTTGAACCATATCCGGTGATGCTCAGGGGTTACTCCTGGTTATGCGCTCAGAAATCGCTCCTTGTTTGGGGACCATATGGGACACCAGGGGATCTAACTGCGGTTCGTCCTAGGTCAGGGCATACAAGGCAAATACCCTACCACTTGCGCCACTGCTCCGGCCCCCTTTTGAGGTTCTTGATAGGGGTTATGTACTAAGAAATATTGAGGCTAATGTCTTTTTTTATATATATATATATAATTTTTATTTTGATCATAGTGCCTTACATACTGTTGACAATAATATTTTAGGTACATATTTACATAAAATCAGGGGGGATTCCCATCACCAATTTGTCCTCCCTACACCTCCGTTTTTGTCCTACCTCCCATATCCTCAAATTAGGATAATTTGAAGATGGAGGATATATTTGGGGTACAACCACCTTAGGTCTAGGCTTGCTCCTGACACTGCTCAAGGATCCCTCCTGGAGCTGCTTTGAAGGCCGTATTAGGCTAGGAATCTAAATAAGATCAACTACATGCAAAGCAAAACTTCTGTCTTGTTTTTTTTTTTTTTTGAGGGGGGGGGGGCTCTAGGATAGTTTTTAAATCACAGATTTAATGAACTTAAATGTTTTATTTGCACTTGAATAACCCCAGACTTATTCCCTTAAGAAAAATGGTAGATAGATTTTTAAGGATTGAGAAGATGACTCACTAGTAAAATGCAAGGCCAATAAGGGCAGGCCAAGTTCAAATCCCAGTGCTACCCATACCAGCTTTGGTGATCCTGACAGCTTTGCTGTTTGGGATCTCTAGTGAGTAAGTTTCCAAGAGAAACATGAACCAGTGAGTTCAGTCTCAGTTGCGTCCAAGAGGCCAAGTACAATCCTGGTCACTCTGAAAGTCTGAAATTCCCAGTGATAAAGAAAATAAAGTAGGTGTCGAGGGTTGGAGGACTGGAGGTAAATTTTAAATAGGAAACATGGCAACGTGGCTTGCTTTACAGTTTTTAATTTGGTTTTATTATTTCCCCCCTGGGTTTTTATTAGGGAGATGGGTTACAGTCACAACTAGTGATTAGGAAATATTCTTGACACCTTAAAAATGATGCTGGGTGCCAGAACCATAGCACAAACGTTAGGGCCTTTGCCTTGAATATGGCCGTCCCGGGTTCTATCCCTGACATCCCATATGGTCCCCGAGCCTGCCAGGAGTGATGTCTGAGAACAGAGCCAGGAGTAACCCTGGATTACTTCTGAGTGTGGCCAAGACACAAAGAAACAAACGTAAACATGATGCTGGCAGTGTTCAGTGGATCATATGTAGTGCCACAATTCAGACTAAGTACGGAGAGATGTAAAGTAAGTGCCTTATCTGATGTGCTGTACTATGACTCTGCCCAATGATCTATACTTGAAGCAGTTCTAAGAAATGTAATGCATTGATCACTGCTTTTGTATGTTGTGTTTTCCAGGACACCATAGATACTGCTAGCTGTTCTTCAGCTGACCACTTTGTGACCCTTCTGCTGCCTACAGTTGTTGATCAGCTTCAGTTCACAGAAGAAAAGCTAGATGAGACCTTATTAAGAAAAAAATGTGAAAGGATGGTGAAGGCTATCGAAGTATTGTTAAATATCCTTTACTGTTATTCTTTTCTTTTAACCTCGTATTGCATATTTTTAAGCTGGAACTTTGTCGTTGCCCAAACTACTGTTTTCTTAGTCAGAAGTATTGAACTTTATTTAGTGTCTTTGGATGTTAAAGAGTTTCAAAACAGCTATTTATACCTTTTGGACATTTCTATCACAATTTGAAATGAAAAGTTATTTTCTAAAATAATCATCCTGTTCTCTCATATTCACAGCTACCCTTGGGTAATTTTGTGCCTCCATTCTTTGATAGAGTGTTTGGAAAATAATGTGTCTGCTTTCCTCCACCATTGTTTCAGTCTTCCCTTTCAGCCCACAACCTTCACTTCCCCTTCTTATCCTTGTCTTCCTACCATGGTAAATTCAATTCTGCAGATCACAGTCAGAGAAAAGTTGAGAAACTACTTTACTGCAATGGTTCTCAATTTTGGTTAGGTGTTAGTATTACCATAGAAGCTTTTTGGATAATTGCCACTCTAGGCCAGGAAGATAATACAGGGGTTTTGTCTATTGAACCAACCCAAGTCTGATCCTTGGCATCACAAGGCCTCCCAAGCATTACCTGGCGCGCGCGTGTGCGTGTGTGTGTGTGTGTGTGTGTGTGTGTGTGTGTGTGTGTGTGTGTGTGTGTGTTATCCTGACATGCATAAATTCCAATTTAATATGGGAATGCTGGGCAAAAATGTATTTCTTGTTTGAACAGTCCAGCCAAATTTGAAAATCAGTGATGCAGAGACATATAATTACGTTGTTTGAATTTGGGGCTATCTATATTTGGATCTTGTATCTTTGAATGGTACAAACTTGACTTTTTAAAAAAAAGAGAATGGTGCAGCAGTAAAACATTTGCCTTGTATGTGGCTGACCCAGGATGAACTTCGGTTTGATCCCATGCTGTTCCGTATGGTCCCCCAAGCTAGGAGCGATTACTGATACCTAACAAAAAAAAAAAATCCTTTAATAAAGAAGCAGATCTTTTCTTTTATCTTTGATTTAGAAACTTGTCATCAATCTCATCATTTGCACTCTACTAGTCATTTAAATGCTCTGTTCTTGAGCTTCCTAATTGCAATTATATCTTATATGAAGTTGTCCTAAAGTCTATACAGTGTAAATTAAGTGCTTTTTTAATGCAGAGTGCCGGTGCATACAGGCTTCTTTGAGAATTTTCTGTTCCTTAACAAAAACTTACCTCTCTGTGGAGATGATGCACTGAAAATGCACATTGCTAAAACTCTGACTACGATCAAATGCACCACTCTGATAGAACAACAGTTTACTTACGGCAAAATTGATCTGGGATTTGGAACAAAAGTAGCAGATTCAGAACTGTGGTGAGTATATGAAAAATGACAATGCCGAGCTTAATAAAAACTCAAAAAGAAATGAGTCTCTATCCTTGGGTATTTTCTCACTAAGGTTCAGAAAACTAACAAAAAATTTCATAACTTTTATTATATTTATAGGTTATTCTTCTGAAAGATAACTGACATGTTTGAGTTTTTAGTTTTTATTTGCCTCATCTTCATTTGAAAAAAGACCTTTCCTAAGGTCTTTTATGTTCTGGAACATTTCAGCACTGCTTCAGTCATTTTTTTAAATTTTCACTTAATTTTTTTAAGTGAGAAAATACTGAAAGAGAAAGCTTTCTTTATTAAAAGGAACTAGGTCCCTGCTAAAGACTTCCTAATAACAAATATTAGACTATAAAGACTTATGATTAAAGGTTGATTTTCACTGATGATAAATGAATTTTGTTTATTAAAAAGTCTTTGAGAACTTGCCAAATGCTGAACAGTGATATTAGTTCCTGTTTTCCTAAATATCATGTGAGTCATTTGTTCTTCAAGATCAATATCTGTTTTACTTTTTTCACTCCCCTTCAGTTCAAGAGTGAGAATATGGTTAATGCCATTTCTTCTCAAACTATTAGGTATTACACTGTATTATTGGCTAAGATTACCTTCTATTGCTTAAATGTTAGGCACAAAGCTAAAAGATAAAATGAGTCATATTGATATGCTTCTAATTTGAAGCAGAAAAGTAAAGCATGTTGCTGTTTGAGAGTAGGGCGTAAGGTGTGCCTATTTTAGACCCTTGCCACTTATGTTGTTTGAGGTTCTGAGTTTCTCATTAGGCCTTTCATCTCTGTTATTTATTTATCAAGATAAATAAGTTGACTTCTTACAGCTTAAAAAACGAAGGGTTTTTTTTTTTAGAACTATGAAGTAAACTATGAGTTTTTTTTATGTTCTCTAATTTACATATGATTTATTTTTAAAGTAAACTTGCTGCTGATGTAATTCTGAAATCTCTTAATTTGATGAACAAACTTAAACAATTGGTTCCTGGTATGGAAGTAAGTTTCTACAAAATCCTTCAGGTAAGCTAAAATCTGCAAACACTGAAGTTTATTCTTGCGTTAATGCTTCATGCTGTTTTTATTTAATAATCTCAGTTATTAGAAATGTTTCTGTTAGAGTTCTCCAACAGAAGAAAAATTTAAGTGTATGTCTTAAGTCACTGTAATATTTCACTATACTTATTTTTTATAGTTTAAACACATTTAGCACAAATTATCCTGATTCTGAAATATAAAATGTTCATAATTGCCGGGTTATGTTATGCTATAGGTTCCTTCATTTATTTGGCATAATGTATGTGTATGGCAGAGAAGATGATTTTGTTTTAGGGTTTTGTTTTTGAATGGGATTGGTTGAGGTAGACCATTGAGATAGGAACACATCTGGATGAAAGAAATTTGATTGCTATTGATATTTAAGATTGTAGATAATGTGCATAAAATTTCAATGATGCTGACTAAGCACTGTATCATTTATTTACTTTGATAGTTATAAAAAAAACCTGACTTGCAACACATATTTAACAAATACATGCCATTTAAACTACTACAATAACTTAACCAAAATGGGGTCTAGTGCCTATAGCAACTGGAGAGAAATAAAAACTGAACAAGTAGAACCTACTTCTGAGACTGAATTTTAAAATCGACTGTCAAACTTATTAATCAATACAATTTGAGCATATCTTCACTCTGCTTTCCAGTTTTCTATCTGCAAAACAGAATTAGTAATCCTTCATGAGAAGAGTTAGGAAAATTTTCTAGGTGTTATGGAAATAAAGTCCAGCTCTTAATAGTTTTGTGGCATTTAGGTATACACAAATCTTGAAAATACTTGGGATTGTTCCATATTTTTGCACCTTTAAGTTGTAATTAAATATTAATTTAAGACACATTCATATTTTAATGATTTCCCTGTTAAAAATTTGATTTTTTGTTGTTGATTTTGTTTGTTTTTACCTAATTGATTTTGTCACTTTGAAGCAGGTGATTTTTGGCTAATAATACTAATATAAAATAGTGATATAAAAGACACTTTAAATTTCAATAAAATTATTCTACTGAGTGAATTTTTTTCCCATTAACCAACATTTCTTTTAAAGGGCAGCTAGAATTAATAAACATTTCAAAATATCTTATGAGCTATGGATAGTTTAAGTTCATCAAAAGTATTAAAAAACTGCTAGATTTATTAAGCTAATTTTTTTGTTGTTTTGTTTTTTTGTTTTTTGGAGCCACATCCAGTTGTGCATAGGGGTTACCCCTAGCTATGCACTCAGAAATCGCTTGTGGCCGGGAACCCTATGGGATGCCTGGGATCAAACCTTCATCTGTCCTGGTCAGCAAGCATACAAGGCAAATACCCTACCACTGTGCTACCACTCTGGCCCCTAAGCTAATGTTTTTTATTGATTACACAAGTATTTATAAAACGGTAGAGACAAGTAGATACTTTTAGTTCCATTAAAACAGTTTTAGAATTTATCTACTTAGCTCTTGGTTAATTATCTTATTTTAAAAGATCTGATATAATTTTTTTCTTCCTCTTACCTGATTTCTGGGTTTGCTTAGGATTCACGCTTGATTACTCCCTTGGCTTTTGCCTTAACATCAGATAATAGAGAACAAGTACAGTCTGGACTGGGAATATTATTGGAAGCTGCTCCATTGCCAGATTTCCCTGCTTTAGGGTAAGTTGTAATTATTTGCAATATCTCTTATGGCACTGGAATAAAATGTAGTGTGTATATATACACACGCACACATACATACTAGTATACATGCTTAGGGGTAGCTAGATCCAGTAGTTAAATATGTTACAAAGATACTTGCTTCGCTGTCTCTTACTGTATTTGGAGATAGGAGTACCATGAGTTTTATAATTTTATGGACTGCCATTTTGCTATACAAATCTATTGTTTTTAAGTGCTGTTTGTAGAGTTTAGGATTTTCTAGATATAGTATTATCTCATCCAAAAATAGTGATCCATTCTTATATGAATGCCTCTAATATCTTTTTCTCGACTAATTACTATGGCAAGTACTTCCAGTACTATATTGAATGGAAGTGGTGAGAGTGAGCAATCTTCTCTTGTGCTTGATCTTAGAGGAAAGTATTTTAGTATTTCACCTTGAATATAATGTGTATTTACTGTGAACTTGCAGTAAATACTGACTATGTTGAAGAAGGTTCCTTCAATTTCAATCTTGTTGAGAGTTTTTATCATGAATGGGTGCTGGTGCTTGTCAGATTCTTTCTATGCACCTACTGATATGATCATAGGTTTTTAATTTTCTTTTATTGATACTGTGTATTATATTGATTGACTTGTATATGTACACTATCCTTGCATCACAGGTTGAATTCTATTTAGTCACGGTATATGACCTTTTATTTTTGTGTGTGTTGTTGTGTGGCTTAGAGATTAGAGTTAAGCAACAAAAATGTGCACCTGCAGAGGGAAGCAGAGGGACTGAGCTTTTCTTAGGTTTCTTGACCTGGGAGTGAACTGGCACTCCCAAATCACAAACAGGACTCCACTGCCTTAGTTTTTTGGAACTTTAGCCTGAATTATCTTTTTGATGAGTTGTTGGATTTAAATTGTTAGTACTTTTGTAAGAATCTTTGCATATGTATTTATCAGGAATATTGGCCTGTAATTCTCTTTTGTGGCATTTCTCTTTGCTTTTAGTATGAGGGTGATGTTTGCTTCATAGAAACTTTGGAAGTATTTCAGTTTCAACCTCCTGGACAAGCCTGAAAGGATTGGCTGTTAAGACCCCTTTCAAGGTTTAAAAGAACTCAGCAATGCATTCACTTGTGCCTGGGCTTTTATTTTTAGGTAGACTTTTGATTACCATTTCACTTTCCCTATTTATAGTGATAGGTCTGTTCATGAAATTGTAAATTATCTTGGTTCACCCTTGAAAGATTATAGGTGTACAGAATGTATCATTTTCTCTAGGTTCTCTTGTTTCATAGTATCAGTATTCTTTTTTTTTTTTTTTTTTTTGGTTTTTGGGCCACACCCGGCGATGCTCATGGGTTACTCCTGGCTGTCTGCTCAGAAATAGCTCCTGGCAGGCACGGGGGACCATATGGAACACCGGGATTCGAACCAACCACCTTTGGTCCTGGATCGACTGCTTGCAAGGCAAACACCACTGTGCTATCTCTCCGGGCCCGGTATGAGTATTCTTATAAGAAATATCTCTAAAAAAAAAAAAAGAAAGAAATATCTCTGATGTTTCTTTTGAATTTCTTAGGTATCTTTTATGACATTTCCCCCCTTATATTTGATTTGGTTTATTAGGTTTCTCTTTCTTTGTGAGTCTTGCTAGTGATTTATTAATTTTGCTTATTTTTTTAATGAACCATCTCTTGGTTTCATTGATTTTTAACCTTTTTGGGGGGCATGTCAGTTCATTAAATTCTGCTCTTAGTTTTATTATTTTCTCCCTCCTGCCTATTTTGGGCTCCTTTTCCAGTTTCTTAAGTTGTAGTAAAGTTATGTGAACTCTTTCTTCCTTTCTGATGAATGCTTATAAAGCTAAACATTATAAACTAAGCATTGCACTTGACACTGCTTTGCTACACCCACAGTTTCTGGTAGGTTGAGTCCTCATTGTCTTTTGTTTCCAGGAATCTTTTGATTTCCATTTTGACCCATTGGCTGTTCGTTCAGTAATCAGCTCTATTTGATTACCAGGCATTTGTGTTGTTTCCCTTTTTGTTTGTATTAGTGCATCATGGTCTGAGAAGAGAGTATTTCTATCCTCTTTGTGAAAATATGTTTTATGTCTCAACATGTGGTCTATTTTAAATGTCCCATGTGCATTTGGAGCGATAGTACATAGAAATAGTTCAATAGGTAAAATACTTGTTTTGCATGTGGCCGACCCCTGTTCTGTCCCCAGCATTACATATGCTATCACAAGCAGCATTAGGATTACTGAGCATAGACCTAGAAGTAAGCTTTGTGTATAGCTGGGTATAACCCAAAACAACAGAAAATAAAAATAGAACACATTATCTCTAATTCTTACTATTAACAAATTATTTTAGATTGAATAATTTAGTGTCAGAAACTAAGAGATAAAGGGACATTGAATATAAAATCTAGACCAGTGGTGGGCAACTTTTTTTTTCAACTGAGCCAAATCTCGCCAAAACCACGATTGAAATTTACTTTGAGAGCCACACACTGACAGAGGCTAGGAGCAGAGTCCTGACTCCTGGAGCAGCCGCCCAGCACACAAAAGAGCTGTATTAAAAGTGTGAAGAGCCACACGTGGCTTGCGAGCCTCGGCTTGCCAACTACTGATCTAGACCATAATATTCAGAATTTAATTTTATATTTTCTCACAAATATATGATCAAATAGGAGAGAAAAACTTCTCAAAATAGAATAAAGATGTATTCTATGAAACTTTATTTTGCGGTGACATAGATATCTCATATTTCATAGTCTGAGAGATGCAAAACCCCATCTTTCTTTTTTTTTTTAAATATAATTTTTATTTTGATCATAGTGGCTTACATATTGTTGACAATAATATTTTAGGTACATATTTACATAAAATCAGGGGTGATTCCCATCGCCAAATTGTCCTCCCTACACCTCCGTTCCTGTCCTACCTCCCATTTCCTTTTCCCTCACCCCAGGGCGGCTAGAATATGTGGTCCCCTCTGTTTCTAACCCACTACTTAGTAGTCTTGCACCTGTTTGGTCTTGATGCCTCCCTTATTTCCCCCTCTAACTGGAGTCAGGACTAGCTAGTTCAAGTTGTGTAAAACCCCATCTTTCAATGTAAAAAGTATTCCATCTTTTCTACCATTTAATGCTGTATTGATCCTGGCTGTATTTTTTTTATGTTGAATCATTTTCTCTTTGTACACTTATGTCATGAATTTATGCTCAGTTATTTTATTTAAGTCCATTTAGCTGTTGTGTACCTTATCTTAAATAATCTAGTAAAGTGAATTTTTATTCTGGAATGGTATGCGCGTGTATTTTTTGTATATAAATTTTGTTTTTGCTTTTGTGTTTTGTTGTTTTGGGACCAAATCCAGCATATTCAAGGCTTATTTCTCAATCTACACTCAGGGAATGCTCCTGATGGGGTGCTGGGAAACATGGGGTGCTAGGGATCAAGCCTGGATTGGCCATATCCAAAGCAAATGCCCTTTCCCACATGATACTCATCTCTCTCTCTCTCCCTCTCTCTCTTCTGTCTCTCTAATACATTTTTAGACACTTAAAAATGTGGTAAAGACTAGCTATATTCTATACCCAATTATTTTGCTTACTACAGTAAAGAGGCACACAATTTTAGTGTTTCAGACCAATGATATAATACAGAAATGATGCACTTGCCTTGCATGTCTGGCAACTTCAAAAATGGTTCTAATCCTAGCACTTCGTGTGTTCTCTAAACATAGAGACAGTAGACCTTAAGTATTAGAATGTAATGCCCCCCAAGTCCCCCAGAATTTTTTGTTTCATCATTATCATGAATATATTTATTAGGAGGTTCCTTTTTGAGGATGTGAATTTGATGAACCGAATAATTAGAGTCAATGCTATTGCAGAATAGGTCTTAGACTCTTGCTTTCCGTATGTGAGGTTCTAATTTAATCTCTGACATCAAGCACAAAGTCACTATATCAAGTACAAGGATAAGAATGAAAGTCTGATTAGCAATGAAATATATATTATTTCATTTATTGATATTTTTATTTACAATGGAAAAATGAGAAATGGAAAGAAGTGGAGACAAAGGTAAATCCAGATGATGTTTCTCATGGTAAGAGGATTATTTTTACCACTACCAGTTATATCACAAGTTTTAGAAATAATGCACATTCTCAGACTACTTATATTGCTGCAATCCAGAAGTTGAGTTTTCAGTTTCCAGGTTATTGAAAATTTATTTGAAGTCTCATTTCTCTAGAGAACTTCTTTTTTTTTCTGTTTGGTTTTTGGGCCACACTCTGTCTTAGGTTAGCGCGCACAATGCAAATGCCTTACCGACTGCACTACCGCTCCAGCTTAAACAGTTTCCTCTTTCTATACCAACCCTAATACAATGAAAATTGTACTAGGTTTTTTTTTTTTCTTTTTTTTTTTTGAGGAGAGGCACACTCTGCAGCACTCAGAGTATTACTCCTAGCTCTGTGCTCAGGAATCGCTCCTGGCAGGCTTTGGGGACCATATGGTATGCTGGCGATAAAACCTGGGTAGATAACATGCAAGGTAAAAGCCATTGCCACTGTGCCCTTACACTGAGCCCCTGTATTATGTATTTCTTTTCCCTTTTGATTCCCATTCAGACTTGGAGAAAGTATAGCAGCGAACAATGCCTATAGACAACAGGAAGCAGAACATATGTCCAAAAGAATGCCTTTGCAACCATTAAACCAAAATTCCCTGACATCAGTAAAGTGTTTAACTCCTCCACTTTTGAAAGATAAAGTTCCTGCATTGAACATTGAAGAATTAATAGAGAAACTTCAGTCTGGAATGGTGGTGAGTGATAAACTATAAATGAATTTTTGCCTAATGCATACTGTATTTTACCATATAATTGTCACACCCTGTTTGTTCAATCCAAAGTTGGTTTCTAGAAATCAGGGGTATAATTCAGCTGTAGAGTATTTGCCTTGCATATGTGATATCCTGAATTTATTCTCCAGACGCTCCACACCCCAAAAATATCAAAGTTGTTTACGGCCTTCATTATATAACTAAATAGTGGAGGAATAAACTTCAGGTGATGGTTGCACCCTACTACTTTGTTTCTAAAAAAAAAAAATTGAGGTAGGAAATGTATTTAATGCTACCTACTAGATATTAAGCCTGGTTATAATATTTATTTAAACAACTTTAGATATGAATTTGAACATTAAAAAATTAACCTTTACTATAAAACATAATATCTTGGGAAGGAAGAAAAAAAAATTTTTTTTGGTTTTTCGGGCCACACCCATTTGATGCTCAGGGGTTACTCTTAGCTAACCCTCAGAAATTGCACCTGGTTTGGGGGGACCATATGGGACGCCGGGGGATCTAACTGCGGTTCGTCCTATGCTAGCGCTTGGAAGGCAGACACCTTACCTCTAGCGCCACCTCGCCGGCCCCAGGAAGGAAGAAATTTTAACTATAAAGTTTCAATACTTTGATACAGTTATCATTCTTTCCTAGTTCCTACAAACCAACCCACCTTGTCTATCCAGTTTAAGAATTTCTAGACACAACAATTATTTTTAATTTGTTAATCATTGTGTTTTAATGAGTCCGTGTCACAGTAGAATTTTTGTTGATAAGTTCATTTTAATTTGTGATTTTTAATTCTATTAAAACCTAGGTAAAGGATCAAATCAATGATGTGAGAATATCTGACATAATGGATGTGTATGAGATGAAACTGTCTACATTAGCAGTGAGTAGAAGCTTATTTTAACCTTGACAATTACTATTTCAATAAATATTCTTCTATCATGGGATAATTGGTATGTTTTCTTTTAGTCCAAAGAGAGCAGGCTACAAGATCTCTTGGA
The DNA here is from genome assembly GCF_024139225.1 of Suncus etruscus. Lineage (NCBI taxonomy): Eukaryota > Metazoa > Chordata > Mammalia > Eulipotyphla > Soricidae > Suncus > Suncus etruscus. Next base: position 89,430,771 of record NC_064860.1, on the reverse strand, counting down.
AGCAAAAGCTCTAGCCCTTGCACAAGCAGATAGATTGATTGCTCAGTATCGATGTCAGAGAACCCAAGCTGAATCTGAGGTACGTGTAATGTAAAATATACACCCCATTAGCTGAGAGAATAAATGAAGTAAAATATGTACAAATTAACAGTTTTGGTTCGTCTGAGTTAAACATGACTGCTCAACATGACTGCTTTCTTTATCTTGAAACTTTCCCCTTTTTTATTTTTAGCTATATCGTCTGATTTCCTTTCTTCCTAACAATTGCTCTTTTCTGGTGCCAATAATAACCTAGCAGTAGGGTATTTGGGGCGACACAGAATGGACGCGGGTTCAATCCCAGAACCCCATATGGTTCCAAGGAGCCTGCCAGGAGCGATTTCTGAGCTCCGAGCCAGGAGTAACCTCCTGAGTGCCGCACGGTGTGGCCCCAAAAAGCAAAACAATTGCTCCTTTTTAATAACCTTTATAGACTTCCCCATCCCCCATTTAATCCTTAAATGTTGGGGTTTTCCAATATTGTGTTTTAAGCTTTTTTTCTTTAGGTGATCTGTGATTTTAGCCATTATAAAAAATCAAATCCTCAATTTTATATGTTAAGCTCAGATTCTTACCTAATAACTTATGTGTAACTCCACTGAAATATTTAGCAAAAATTTCAGACCGGACCGGACTGTTCAATACGGAAAGCATCACCTTTCCCTTTTTTAAAATAATATTTCTCCTTGTACATTCACACTGATTTTTGGATTTTTCCTATAAGAACCCTGAAAACGGCATTTGTTCTCTTTGCAGTTTTAATCACCAAGTCCAACAGTTTCTACCTTCCAAATAATGCTTTATTTCTGCCTTTCTACTGTTCTTGCCACTGTTTGCTATAGGTCAATTCTTTTCTTTTTTTTTTTCATATTAATCACAGCAGAGTTTTTAATCAGCCCTTTTACCTTTAATATGATACTCTTCTAGCCACCCTCAATTTACAGCCCAAATCATCTCTTTTGTATTTGAGTATACCTCACAGTAATCTCTCAGGCAGTAATTTGATCCTATTGTTCTTGTACTAAATGACTGAAGAGTGATTCACTATTGCTCTGAGAAGCTTTAGTATTGGATTTAGGATTTAACTACATTTCATTCAAAATCTCTTTGCATTTCTGTTTGTTTTTTGCAGTCTGCCATGCCATATTACTTTGCACTTGTGAACGTTCTCATATGATTGCTTCCCTTTTCTTAAACTTATTCTCATCTGGAATACCTTGGTCTACATTCTCCAAACTTTAGATTTTAGTTTATACTTATATTTATAGTTCATTTATATTTAGTTTATATGTATATAATATATTTAATATTTAATTTTATTATGCTGAGTGAAATAAGTCAGAGGGAGAGAGTGAGACACAGAATAGTCTCACTCATCTATGGGTTTTAAGAAAAATAAAAGTCATTTTTGCAACAATCCTCAGAGACAATGAGAGGAGGACTGGAACTTCCAGCTCACTTCATGAAGCTCACCACAAAGAGTGATGAGTGCACTTATAGAAATAACTACACTGAGAACTACCATAATCATGTGAATGAATGAGGGAATTGGAAAGCCTGTCTGGAGTATAGGTGGGGGTGGGGTGGGATGGAGGGAGATTTGGGACATTGGTGGTGGGAATGTTGCACTGTTGAAGGAGGGTGTTCTTTACATGACTGAAACCTAATCACAATATTATTTGTAATCAAGATGTTTAAATAAAGATATTATAAAAAAATAGCCAGATTTCTAAAGGACTTGATAAAAATGCTGATTCAAAAAATAATTAATGTTAATTTAAATATTTAATTTATATAATATATTTAATATTTAATATACTGGATATATTTATATTTTAATTTATATTTATATTTTTATATATAGCTTATATATTATATATATATATATATTTATATAGGGGTGGTTGGACTTATTCCTGGCTCTGGGCTCAGGAATTACTCCTCACAGGGATCAGTTAGGGATGCTAGAGACTAAACCCAGGTTGGCCACATTCAAGGCAAGCACCTACCTGCTATACCATTGCTCTGGCTTTTTAGCTTATAGTTTATATTAAGTCCCTGTACTGAAATTTAATTGTTCTTGCACACAAATTTTTGTATTCCTTCTTCTATAGATACATTAACTTTCCTCTAGATATCACATTTACCTAAAATGAGAAAACTATTCTGGCTAAACTTTATAATTCAATGTTCATGGGTATACCCAAACACCATAATATTTTTTATAAACACAGCATGATTATGATTGTTCATAATAGTATTCCAACATCACTGAAGTCCCTTGCCCTCTACCAGGTCTCTGGGTTCTGAGGCACCACAAACTTGCTCTCTTATATTTATATTTGCAGCATATAACAAATGTATTGCATATTACTTATTTCAGTAAAACAGAAAGGAATGGCAAATGGAATTATTATCAGGAAATCAATTTGTGATGATGATTGGTTGCTGTATTTTTTATCTTAATGTAGTAGATGGCAATCATATTCACCATTAACGAGTGCCATACTCATCACCTCATTTTGTAAAGTTTCTCTCTTGTCCTTAAAAGGATCTCTTATAATACTTGCTAAAATGATTTCAAGTCTATGAATTCCCTAAGCTGTTGCCTATCTAAGAAGCTCTTCATTGTTTCTTTAAGTCTGAGTGATAGTCTACCTGGGTAGAATATTCTTAGTGAAGTGTTCATTTCATTGAGTTTTTGTACTATAGGCTTCCATATTCTCTGGCTTTTAGTGTCCACTGATCTGTGCATTCAATGGGCTTCTCTTGTTCCTTTATTGACCTTACTGTTTTCAATAGCCTGTCCCTATCTTTGGATTTTTGTCATTTTGATTACAATATGTCTTTGAGTTTTCCTAATTGGCTCTATCTTTACTAGACCCTTGAATCTCAGTGCCTGTAATCCTCAACTCTGGGAAATTCTTATAGATAATAATGTTTATTCATCACATTTGTCTTTCTACTCTTCAGACACTTCGATAATTCTTATATTGTTCCTCTTGAGTTCATCCCATAGTTTTTCAGTATGCTGTTCATTTCTTTTTGGACTATTTCCCACCTTCTGTTTTCTAGAAATTTTTCCTTCTCATCTTGGAGTTTAATCTTTTGCTGGGATGTTGTAACTCTGCTATTACAAGATTATATACTAAGTTGATTTTTTATGTGTTGTTGATTTTTGCTTTTGAGGGTGGTTTTATGTTTTTTTTCTTTTTATGGTGGGATATTAGAGGTCACACCCTGCGGTGCTCAGGGGTTACTACTGACTCTACGCAAGAATCATTCCTGATGGTTTCAGAGGACCAAATGGGGTACTAGGGATCGAATCCTAGTCAGCCATGTGCAAGGCAAGTGCCTACCTTCTGTATTATGGCTCCATCCTTCTACTGAGAGTTATTTATATCACCTATCATACTCTTCATTTCTGTAATTTCTGATTGTAACTTTTCATTCCTACTCATAATTTCCTGTGCTTTGCTAATTCCCTGTATCATTGTTTCTTTGAGTTTATTAAATATCCTTGCAAATTATAATTTCACTAAAGTTATTGAGGATTTACTTAGCTAGTTGGTGTTTGTTTCTCCTGCAACATTGTTGTTGCTCATTAAACTTAGTGGATTTTTTTTGTTTGTTTGTTTTTGGGCCACACCCAGCAGTGCTTAGGGTTACTCCTGGCTGTCTGCTCAGAAATAGCTCCTGGCAGGCACGGGGGAACATATGGGACATCGGGATTCGAACCAACCACCTTTGTTCCTGGATCGGTTGCTTGCAAGGCAAACGCCACTGTGCTATCTCTCCGGGCCCAAACTTGGTGGAATTTTACCTCTTTTTCTCCATTAGTTTTCTTATGTTCTTGCTGTGTTGAGAGTGACACTGTAGTTAGAACCCCTGAAAATTGCTGAGGGAAGGTTGAAGGCTACTGGGACCAGCCAGAAGTGAAGGGATCTGCCTCTTTTTCCCAAAGTAGGGTCAGTGATATCAACCTTTTACAAAAACTCACTGGGTGTGGCTTGATTTCAGACCTTCATGTAAAGAATGCACTGAAACCCCTTAAGCTAGCTCTTAAGTAGTCATACCATTTTAATTATGTCCTATAGAGCTACCTTCATGTTATTACAGTTTTGTTTATTTTTGTGAACCTATTAGAAATAGATAAATAAACTAGATGAATCTGGTCCTATTAAGATTGTTTTCATCAGGGGCTGGAGCAGTGGCGCAAGCAGTAGGGCATTTGCCTTGCACGCGCTAACTTAGAACAGACCGCAGTTCGATCCCCCAGTATCTCATATGGTCCCTCAAGCTAGGAGCAATTTCTGAGCGCCTACCCAAGAGTAACCCCTGAGTGTCACTGGGGGTGGGCCAAAAAGCGAAAAAAAAAATTTTGTTTTCATCAGGGTAATCGATTGAATAAAACATAATTAATAAAAACTTGAACTGTCAAATTTGTTGGAAGTAGTTGAATAATAGGTATAGATAACCAATATACTTAAGTAATCCAATTGATGCAAACCTGTTAGATACTTGTAAAATTTTTAAGGTATAAAAACGTGAACATATTATATAGATGAAAGTGAGAAAACCTATATTCCATTTCTCTTAGGCACGAACGCTTGCCAGTATGTTGAGAGATGTTGAGAGGAAAAATGAAGAACTTGGTATGTTGCTGAAGTCTCAGCAAGTTGAATCAGAAAGAGCTCAGAGTGATATAGAACAACTCTTTCAACATAATAGGAAGTTGGAATCTGTGGCTCAAGAACATGAGATATTGACAAAATCCTACATGGAACTTCTTCAGAGGTAATTTAATAAAGTTAAGCTTTCTATGTACAGTTATAATCTAGAGGGAAATCTAGAGGTCTTTTCTCTGACCCTAAAATACTTTCCTAAGCATTCATACCAATAGAAGATCAGCAAAAAGCTTTAGTCATAAATAAAGTGTCACTTATTCATTGTCAAAGTTAAAAATAAAAATAAGTTTCTGTTTTCTTCCCAATTTAATATACTATTATTTTTGTTTTGGTTTGGTTTTGGGAGGGGGAGGGGGTCATACCTGATGGTGCTCATGGTTTATTCCTGACTCTACATTTAGGAATCTCTCCTGGAAGGACTTGGGGACCATATGAGATGACAGGGAGATTGATCTTTGGTCAGTTATGTGTAAGATAAGTGTCTAACCCACTGTACTATTTCTCAGGCAACAACTTTTATTTATTTCTAGAGTCATGGATTGTCTAGGATGTTAATATTAAGGAAAGTTCAGTACATTAACTGACAGATTCATAGGGCTTAAAAGGTTTTATACATAATTATGTACTTATAAATAATTATTGAAATAACTGATTTGGCACAATTAAATCGATTAGGTTGAACCTCATTGTTTCTGAAGATAAAATGGTTGGATATTAACAATTTCATATAATTAAATCTAATTCTTAGAAACATGGTTTTTATGGGGCCAGAGCGATAGCATAGTGGTAGGGCATTTGCCTTGTACAAGGCCTACCCGGATTTAATTTCCAGCATTCCATATGGTTCCCTGAGCCTGCCAATAGCTCTTTCTGAACGTAGCCAGGTGCGCCCCCCCCAAAAAAAAATGGATGTTAGTATTTATCTTATCTCTTAATTTTATCAGTATTTTCTGCTTACGTTTTTGAGCACAATTTATTTTATTTCTGAATGACCATATCTATAGATAAGTGAATTGCTATGGTAAAAATTATATGATTATTTTGATAAATTTTACCAAGCATGTATCCTAAAATATTGTTTCTTATATATCCACTAATATAGAATGAGATTTTCCTTTACTTTTATAACTGCTGAAAAGACAAAAAAAAAACAGTGAAAATAGAAACATCTTGGTTAACTTATTTCTTGTTGCAATTTCTAATTTAAAGTAGGCTTAAAGGAGCTTCATAGTTATAGTACAGTGGATAGAGCATTTGCCTAGCACACTGCCAACCCAGGTTTGATCCCCTTTAACCCCCCATAAGTCCCTTAAGCATGCCAAGAATGGTCCCTGAGTGCAGAGACAGAAAATTGCCAAAGATGACCTTTTCCCCCAAGAACTTTTTCCAAGTCTGACTGTTTGAAATAGCATGCTTAGTCTTTGAGGTATCTCCGCTGTCCAAAAAGCATTTTATGTTTATTAGCTTATATGCCAATATTCTGCTTTAGATATAATTCTGTTGACAAGTAAAATAAGCAGGATTATTAGATCTTTTTTTTAAAAAAAATATGAGAAATCTAGAGTTTTCTACAACTTTATTTCATGGTTTAATTAAACTACATTGTGTTCAATAGACTAATGATGACAGACTTAAGTTTATTCGTTAAAGGCCCCGCTTTTTTACAGTTTCCTGGAGTAAAATAAAAGGACAGCTGTATATATTTTATAACAAACAGGTAATGCAATGGGAGCTGTAAAATAAAGCACTATATCAAAAAAATAGAAGGTTAGGTATTGAATCTCCAAATCCATGGTAAGCCCTGAGCATAACTGCAAGTCACTACTACATAGGGCTTACTCCTGAACACAGAACCAGGAATGACCTCTAAGCCCTACGAGATGTGGCTCAAAAACTTAAAATAAAAGATTTTTAAAGCATGGTCATGCTGTCCAATTTCTATTTTATATTATCTTTCACTCCTTTAATTGGCTAGATTTATCTTACATGTCTTCTAGACAAAAAAATATTATTCTTGTTCAACGTCCTTATTTTCAGTGTATGCAGTCTGCTGAAAGAAAACACTTTTCTCCATTAAATGTTTTTCTTCATAAAGATATCAACGTATCTTGTCTTTCCAGGAATGAAACTGCTGAAAAGAAGAATAAAGATTTACAGATCACATGTGATTCACTGCATAAACAAATTGAGACAGTGAAAAAGTTGAATGAGTCGCTCAAGCAACAGAATGAAAAGTAAAAATCTCTTACTACCATTACTTTGAAATTGTGAAAAACAATTTATACTAGTGAACATTCTTTACAGATAAAACTAACATAACCAGCTTTAGGGATAGGATGTAGAACTTGCAACGTTTAAGAGTGATTACTGTTGCAATTTTGTGGTGCTGAGAAATGACACCGTTTATGTTTTCCTCCTTTTTACAATGATTTCAGAACTATTGCCCAGTTAATAGAGAAAGAAGAACAGAGAAAAGAGGTTCAGAATCAACTATTAGACAGAGAATGTAAACTCGCAAGTAAGTTTAACAATTCTGTTTTCACTTTTTTTTTTTTTAAACCTGTAACCACTCACATTTTATTCAGAATATTGAGCAAGCAGGTGGAAGAGGGTGGTAGGAAAAAGTGCTGGGAAAAAGTTAACCCAATAGTCCAGACAGTGAAATGCCCTGCTAGGGATCCCCTTTGGGGTTTGTGGGTGGTCCTGGAAATATGGCTCATCTAATATTTGAGGCAAGGGCATAACCAGTTTTTATTTTGCTTTTTCTTTATTTTTGCTTCTCCAGTCATTATATCCCCTTCATATTTTAAGATCCTGTTAATCATTAATTAACCTTGTAATTTTGCAAGTTATGAGCAATTAACGATAATGTAGCTTTTATGATTTTTTTATAGTTTATGTAGCAGTTCCAATAGTGTAACATTTATGGTATTGGTGTACAAGTTATTGCATCTCACCTTTAATATCAGATTGGGAAAATGCTTTTTGTTTGCAATCTGGAGGTTGTAGGAAATTACTGCTCGTGATAAAGTGTTTTAAAAATTAAAGAAACATAACAGCAGGTGGCAGTGCTAGGTAACTTTTAGTTACTAGCTTCTTTATGATACCTCTGAAAATAATCCACAAAAACATTTTTGTTCTAGCTCATTTACCTTTGAATGTAGCTATTCATCTGTATGATTTTTCATAATTCTTTCTCCCTTTTCTAAATTCCCAAACTAAGGATTCTCCTTCTGGTTGCTATTTATTGTAGATAGAACAGCAGAAAGGAAAGTGTGGAGCTTTGTTGTTTTCTATAGAATACTGGCAATGGGGAAGAATACTGTTTTTAGATCTCTCTAGCAAGGTAGTTCTTCCTTATTATCCTTTTTTAAGAATTGTTAATTCTGTGGTCTGGAAAAATAGTATAATGGGTAGGGAGGTGCTTGCCTTGCATGCAATTTACCCAGGTTCAATCCCATATGGTCTGCCAAGTGCCTACGGAATTAATTCTTTTTTTTTTCTTGTTGGATTTTCTTTTTTTTTAATTAATATCTTTATTTAAACACCTTGATTACAAACATGATTGTAGTTGGGTTTCAGTCATGTAAAGAACACCCCTTTCACCAGTGCAACATTCCCATCACCAATGTCCCAAATCTCCATCCTCCCCACCTGTACTCTAGACAGGCTTTCTACTTCCCTCATTCATTCACTTTGTTATGATAGTAACTAATTCTTGAGTGCAGAGCCAGGATTACTCCCTGAAGATCTTCAGATGTGGCCCCATAACAAAATCAAAAAAGAATTTCTAAAGCATTTCAAAGTAATGTCAGTGTAAAACTCCTAAACCTTTATATGTTGTTTGCTTTAAGACTTGCAACAGAAAACAAAAGTACAAGAAGAAAACATTAAAGTTTTACAAAGAGAAACAGTAGATAAAGAAGAAGCCATTGATAGCCTTCGGAAAGAATTAAACAGAACAGAACAGATGAGAAAAGATCTGAGCATAAAGGTAATCTATGCTGTGAAATACATTTTCAGGAAAATGGTCAAGTCAGGTAAATTTACAATCTGTTTGGTAGCTTTTGTAGAAGACAGAGAATCTCAAGATGATTTAATATTGTGAAGACACAATGTAAAATCCTATATATCTTAAAATCATTAAACGTGTTTTAAATATATACTGTGTAAAAACGCTGCACAAAGGGAAAAATACTGAAAAATACTGTAGTACTTTAAGAATACTGTAAAAATGGGGGAAAATGCCGACAGGAGAGCTAGAGAGAGTATAACAGGTTGGATACGTGCCTTGCATTCAGCCAAACTGGGTTTGATTCTGAGCAGCCCATATGATACCCGAACCCTAGAGGATCTCTGAATGTAGAGCCAGGAGTAAGCCCTGAGCACTACTGGCTGTGACCCAAAAAAAAAAAAAAAAAAAAGTACATAAAGGGATTATTAGTTCTTATTATCATATATATATATATATGAATAGTTAATTCTGCTTATAAGAATGGATAATAACAATAATAATAATAATAATAATAATAATAGTTCTCTTATTTAGAGCTTTGTAACGCAAAACTCTTTGAAACATTTTCTAAGTTCTAACTTTAAAAATAAATGAAACCGCGTCTTGGATTATATTTGTTCAATGTCAGTTAGATAGCTCACTGGAAAAGTATGTCAACATGATTGCATTTCTTTACTGGTAGCTATGGATAGCGGTTTCATTTACATCTAATACAAGATTAGATAAAACCAAGTTAAGACCAAGGTTAAATGCAACTTGAACTACCACAGAACATAATGTCAGAAAAGGCACAAAATTGAATGCTATGTTTACAGATTTTCTAGTTATGGTTTAGTGTGGTTGGCTTTGCTAGTAATTATAAATAGTAATATTTAGTATTTTGTACAAAATGTTAGTTGCTAACATCAACTTTAAAGCATACCATATAATTTAAATTGTGAACATATTTTAATGTGTCATCTGAAATATAACTGTTTCAAATAAAAAAGTAAGGATATGTTTTAATGTCTGAAAGAAAACATACTAGCATGTTGAAGTTCTTTTTTCCCTCAATTTATTCTTTCTTTACTTCCCTCTCCAATTTCTTAGGCTTCTTCCTTGGAGGTTCAGAAGGCACAGTTAGAAGGTCGTTTGGAAGAGAAAGAATCGGTGGTGAAACTTCAGCAAGAGGAGTTGAACAAGCATTCTCATATGATAGCCATGATTCACAGTTTGAGTGGTGGAAAAATAAATCCAGAAACTGTGAATCTCAGTATATAGATATTGCTTTTTTGTAGTCTCTAATTTAATGATACTTGGTTTATTTACTCTATTGGAGAAGATGGGGCAGGAAACTAATATGTGACTCAAAAACAATAGCAAATTATCTATCATCTAATTTGTAAAGAACCTAATCTGATACATGTTTTCACTTGGTCTTAAACTTTTATTTCCCATTTAATGGTAAAGTTCATTTTTTGTTCTATATTTTTCTTCTCTTAATTAAAATACTATTCTTGGGACTTTGTAAGTGATTCAGTTGTATAGTGCACTTACTTTTTTTCATGTGTGGTCCGGATTTAATAATACTTTGTACCACAGACAAAAAAAATTTTTCGTAAATTTTTCATAAAAATAATTTCAAAATCTGCTAGTTTTTCTAAAGTTTTTCCTTAGTAGTTTTATATTCTCTTCTGTTTTTATTAATCTGTTATGTATATATGATATAAAGTACTTAAGATGATTAATTGAAAATAGAATCAATAATTTTTTAAATGAAGGCAAAATGTTGCCAGTAAAGATTTTTCCTAAAGTAGCACACACAGAGAAATCAGTAAATTTAGAAAAATTTTAAATATCTTATTAAGAGTAAGATATTTGGTATCTTATAAACTATATGATGTAAGTAGTGACTTTGAAAAATAATTCAATGAAGTTACAAAAATAATGTATTAAAAATAAAAAATAGTGATGGGTTAACTGTAAAAACTTAATGGTTTGTAGTTATATATAAAATGTAATTTGTTTATTTTTAAGTAGATTTTAAATATTGGCCCACATATATAATTTATAATCAATTTTTAATTTCTTATGATTTCAATAGGACAAATTACATATTTTCATTGTGTCTTCAGAAATTAATATTTTGATTTGAAATGTTTTATTTTCTTTGATTTAAAGTGAGTCATTTAATTTTTATTGTCTGTTTTGTTTCGGGGACAGGGCCATATCCAAGTGTTCAGAATCTATTCACAGATCCTTTCTCTGGGAAACATGTCAATATTAGGATCAAGCCCAGGCCCCTGCATGAAAATTGTGTTGAATTATCTCTCTAGCCAGTTGAATTATCTCTCTAGCCCAGGATATTTATTTTAAAGCATAGGTCAAATAGTCCTATGTATTTCTTTGTCATATGAGAATTTTCAGTACTTTTCATTTGAATCAAATGTCTTAAGTATTATATGTACATTTTATATCCATATTTTGGTTCTTTATTTCTTTATTATTACAGCCATTAATACCGCTTTGATCTTCACTATATTTAACTTAAGTGAACTTAGATTTCTATTCATTCAGCTGTAGTGAATATCTAAACTTATGTTTAGAAATTAAACATTTTTATACTTTGCTTTTACATTAAATCTTATCAAACTAATATGTATGCATATGTATTTTGTACTTTTCTACAAATGTTTTTGATTTTTTTCTTTCTGGGCCACATCTGGTGGTACTCAAGACTTACTCCTAGCTCTATGCTCAGGGATCATTCTTGTTGGGTCTCTGGAGACCAGAATCATTACTGGGAACTAAGGTTGGTCATCACAGGCAAATTAAGTGCCTTACCTGCTGTACAACCTCTCCAAACCTGTGTATTTTTTTAGAATATTGTGCAGAATAACACAGTGCCATTTCTCTTGCAATTGCATTTAAATTTTAAATGGCTTTAATTTACAGACAAAATGCTTTATAAGTGCAAAATGCTTTGTAAAATGCAGAACAAAAATTTCTATAAAAAGTAAATGAAGCACAGTGTTAACTATGGGGCTTAAATAATGAACTTATTTAAAAAAATTAAAAATAAAATAAAATATCAAAAGTAAATGAAGCAGGGGCCAGAGCGGTGGCGTGGAACAGTAAGGTGTCTCTGTCTTGCCAGTGCTAGCCTAGGACAGACCGCGGTTCAATCCCCCAGCATCCCATATGGTCCCCCAAGTCAGGAGCAATTTCTGAGTTCATAGCCAGGAGTAACGCCTGTGCGTCACTGGGTGTGGCCCCCCAAAATGTAAATGAAGCAAAAGATTTAGAGGAAGTCAAACCATTTAGAATGTTGACAGTCTCAAAATTATACTGTCCAGGAAAAATATTAGTGAGGTTCTTTATCCTGTCCATTATCACAGCCTTTAGACAGGCACATTTGGCTGTTGAACACTTAAAATATAACTAGTATAACTGGAGAATTATCTTTTTTTACTCAATTGTAACTAATTAAAATTTACAGACAAAATGCTTTGTAAATGCAAAATGCTTTGTAAAATGCAGAACAAAAATTTCTATAAAAAGTAAATGAGGGGCCGGGCGGTGGCGCTAAAGGTAAGGTGCCTGCCTTGCCTGCGCTAGCCTTGGACGGACCGCGGTTCGATCCCCCGGTGTCCCATATGGTCCCCCAAGCCAGGAGCAACTTCTGAGCACATAGCCAGGAGTAACCCCTGAGCATTACCGGGTGTGGCCCAAAAAACCAAAAAAAAAAAAAAAAAGTAAATGAAGGGCCCGGAGAGATAGCACAGTGGCGTTTGCCTTGCAAGCAGCCGATCCAGGACCAAAGGTGGTTGGTTCGAATCCCGGTGTCCCATATGGTCCCCCGTGCCTGCCAGGAGCTATTTCTGAGCAGACAGCCAGGAGTAACCCCTGAGCACTGCTGGGTGTGGCCCAAAAACCAAAAAAAAAAAAAAAAAGTAAATGAAGCACAATATTAACTATGGGGCTTAAATAAAGAACTTAGTCTATTCTTATAAGTATGCATTTATATAAAATGAGATTTTATATTAAACAACCAATTTTAGACTTTAAAATTATTTAATTTGTTTTCTCTGGAGATTAGAAAATAAATATACTTGTTTTAAAGCTGTTACCATTCACTTATATTTTCCTAGACTGTCTTATATAGAAACTTCTGTGTGTAATATATTTTCCTATACTTATTAGTAAATTTTTTTCAATAATTTAAAAATTATTTCATAAAATATTTAAGCACTATGATTACAAGCATGATTGTAGTTCAGTTTCAGTCATAAACCTAACACACACCCCTCGAAAGTGCAACATTCCCACACCCATTGCCCCCCACCTCCTCCACCCCTGCCTGTACTCGAGACAGGCATTCTAATTCTTTCACTCGTTAACATTGTCATGATAATTATTAGTGTAGTTATTTCCCTAACTGCACTTACCACTTTTTGTGGTGAGCTTCACATGGTAAGCCAGCCCTTCTGACTCTCATCTCTATTGTCTCTGGGCATTACTACAATAAGGTCTTTATTTTTTCTTAAATTTTTCTCACTCCCCATAGATGAGTGAGACTATTCTGTGTCTACCTCTTTCCCTCTGACTTATTTCATTCAGCATAATAGATTCCATGTACATCCATGATAAGGAAAATTTCATGACTTCATTTCTCCTGACAGCTGCCTAATATTCCATTGTGTATATGTACCATAGTTTCTTTAGTCATTCATCTGTTGAAGGGCATCTTGGTTGTTTCCAGAATCTGTCTATTTTAAATAGGCTGCAATGAATATAGGTGTGAGGAAGGGATTTTTGAATTGTATATTTGCGTTCCTTGGGTATATACCTATGAGTGGTATAGCTGGGTCATATGGAAGTTTAATTTCCAATTTTTTGAGGAATCTCCATTTTGTTTTCCATAAAGGCTGGACTAGACAGCATTCTCACCAGCACTGAATCTAAGATCCTTTCTTGCCACATCCCCGCCAGCTCTGTTTGTTCTTGTTCTTTGTGATGTGGCATGAGATGGTACCTCTTTGTTGTTTTGATTTGCATCTCTCTGATGATTAGTGATGTGGAGCATTTTTTCATGTGCCTTTTGGCCATTTGTATGTCTTTGAGATAAAATCATTTTTGTTTCTCTGTCAAATTAAAAAGGTAGCTTGTATTTGTGGTGTATTAGATGTGTGTTTTTTTAAAGTATTTTAAGCAAGCTTGAGCCGTCACTGTAGATTTTATATTTAAACGACCATTTCAACATTTTTGTGCTATTTTATTTATTAATGTTCTTCCTTTGCTACCAGTTACTCTTAAACTAGTTTTAGTTTAAGAAAATCTGCACTTTAATATGATACTACTTAATATAAAATATAGATAGAATCTTAAAACTTTATTGGTCCATGTATCATCACATATTTTATGTTGGGCTACAATTTCAAACGTTTTTAAAAATGGATTTTTTTTATATTTTTAAAAACTGCCACAAGTAGCTAAGCATTTGGCAGATTTAATAGTAACTCATGTTCTTTGTTACATTATCTGAACTGTTATTCCAAGAGTTGCATTTCATCTCACTTATCTCAAAGAGCCAAGAGATACAAATGTATTCGAAGTACCCTTGATATTGTCAAGCTTCAAATAAAAAGGTCTATTATCTCTAGAAAGACAAAGCTGCTCATATTTGATTAGGTTTTTCTTTTACAAATAAAGAATAGTATTGAATGAGTTAATTTGTATTAAATCCAAGTTAGTCATAGTATATTAGAGGATTGTATTTAAAGAGATATTGAAGCTTTATATTCTTTTACAAAAACAAGACTGCATAATCAAACCTGATGTGTAATTTAAAATTATGTATGTTATGGGTCAATAGTTTAGTGGTGGAAAACTAGACTTGCATGTGTTGAGGCCCTGAATTCAAACCAAGGCACCACAGAAAAAATGTTTATAGACAATTTTAGGAATTTTTCTTTTTCCTTTGTTTTTGTTTGGGAAGCATACCTGGTGGAGTTCAGGGTTAGTCCTGGCTCTGATCAGGGAACCATATGTGGTGTTAAAAATTGAATCTAGGTTGTCAGCATGCAAAGCAAGCATTTTCACTTCATTTTACTGTTCTTGAAGAAATATTGAAAATGTCCTCTTAAGGATGTGCACTAAGATTTAGTTATGATCCTTTTTTGTTAGGACACTATTGTGCTTGCACATTTGTTATTTTCCAAAAGTGCACATGGAATATTCTACAGAATAGACCACATGCTGGGCCATAAGACATACCTCCATAGAGTAAAGATAAAAGATTGTATGAACTACCTACTCAAACCATAATGCACTGAAATGAGAAGTGAATTACAAACAGACACAGGAAAAATTTTGCCACCTGGAAATTAAACTGAACAATCAATTCTTAAGAGACTAAGTCAAAGAGGTAATGAAAAGATTCCTGGAAGCAAAATGAGTGCTAAGACACAAATTATCTAAATTTGTAGGACACAACAAAAGTGATACTAAGAGGAGCATTTATAGGTTTGCAACATTCATCAGAAAGGAAGAAGGGGCCTCCACACATAATTTAATGGCATCACTTAAAAAATCAGAATGTGATCAACAAAATGAACCAAAAATAGGCAGATGGAAGGGAATAATAAAGCTTAGAGTACAAATTAATGAATTGGAAATACAAAAAATCCAAAAGATCAAAGAAAGCAAGAGTTAGTTTGTTTTTTGAGAAAAGAAAGCATTGATAAACCACTAGCAAGACTCACAAAGAAAGGGAGAGAAACAAACCAAATTATAAATGAAAAAATTACTACAGATATCGAGGTCTTTAATCCATTTGGATTTTACCTTCATACATGGTGTTAGCTGAGGGTCTAAGTTCAATTTTTTGCAAGTGGCTAGCCAATTGTGCCAACACCACTTGTTGAAGAGGCTTTCTTTGCTCCATTTAAAATTTCTTGCTCCTTTATCAAAATCTAGGTGGTTGTGTGCCTGGGGAACATTCTTTTTATTCAAGCCTATTCCACTGATCTGAGGGCCTGTCTTTATTCCAATACCATGCTGTTTTGATAGCTATCGCTTTGTAGTAAATTTTAAAGTTGGGGAACGTAATGCCTCCCATATTCTTTTTCCCAATGATTGCTTTAGCAATTCTAGGGTGTTTATTGTTTCAAATGAATTTCAAAAGTGATTGATCTACTTCTTTGAAGAATATCATGGGTATCTTTAGAGGGATCGCATTAAATTTGTAAAATGCTTTGGGAAGTATTGCCATTTTAATTATGTTAATCCTGCCAATCCATGAGCAGTGTATGTGTTTCCATTTCCGTGTGTCCTCTATTATTTCTTGGAGCAGAGTTTTATGACTATCATCAGTTCTCCCATATAGTCTGGATCTATAATATTCATATGAATATTAATGCATTTGTTGGTTAGACAGCTTCTTCTTAATAACAAACCTGTTGTGCCTGGCAGTAATGGTCCTTTAATACCTGAATGTAACTTATATGAACATTGCCCTGATGTTATAGTGATATCATCTGGGCATAGTATGTCCAGGACAGCACTTCCTGTGATGGCATGTTGCAATGAACTAATGTGTTGCAGGTTTACATGATTTAGAACTCCTAAACTTTTGAGGCTTGAGGTAGCCTCTGCCCAGTTTCCAAAATTTTGTTGGTTGTTGGGACAGTCTCTTGTCCAATGATCCCCATCATTTCATTGTGGGCATGCCCAAGTGGTGGTCTCAAGAGGGTGGGCTTAGGAGGGTCACTCACTCCTTTATAGCTTTTTAAAGACTACATTTTGTGTCATCTATATATGGCCACTCTAGCCATTTTAAGGGAGTTGTTTGAATGACTGTTTTCCAATTAGACTTTGAATCTATATTTACTCTATTGTTTGTTTGATTTAAATATTTTTATTCAAGCACCTTGATTACAAATATGATTTCAGTTGGGTTTCAGTCATAAAGGTAACATCCCTCTTTACCAGTGCAACATTCCCATCACCAGTGTCCTTCCACCCCCCCCCCCCACCGACCCCGCCTGTATACAAGACAGGCATTCTACTTTCATTGACATTGTCACCATAGTTGTCAGTGTAGCTATTTCTCTAACTGCACTCACCACCTTTGTAGTGAACATATTATGGGCTGGAAGGACTGGCTCATGTAGCTCTGACTATTCAGATTTGTTTTTTGGAGGCATCAAAATGCTGGATTCAGCATTTTGCCACTCTGTGTTGTAATTGGTGCATGTAATCCATTGACATTGAGATGACATTGGATTTAGTGTCATCTTTGGAGTTTTTTTCCTGTCCCACAGAACTCAGTAATTCGTGGGTACTTGAGGGGGTCCCAGCCTAAAAAATAAAGAGAGAGAAATGGAACCCAAGACAGAGTCTGATCAAAGGCCAAATTTATTGAAGCAGACAACCGGCTTATATACTCGGCAGAGTAGGGGGGAGAAGAGGGGAAATACAAGAACAGCTTTTGTATTATAGATGACTTTAGTACAATTTGATATTTTCTCAAGAACATTTTGTGGTCAACTTAGACAGGTCAACTTAGGTCAAACCTGGAACATTTGTGTACATCCTATTCATACATTCTGTAGCCAACATCTATTTCTCATAACTTTTGACAGGACAAAGAGCTGTTTCCATACTTAATTTCTATAGATGCATTCAACTGTCACAAGTTCTCAGAACATAATAAACAACAGGATCTGTGCTGTTTCCTGTGACTTTGGAACTGGGCAAATGCCTTTGTAAAAGGTTAGGCACGTATGCATGCCATACAAAAGAAAAGTTCGTGCTGTGGGGAAAGAAGCAAGCCATACAGACTCATCTTGAGTCTGCCCCTGACAGAGTTTGGTGTGTTTGTTGGGTCTGCCTCTCCTTTAATTTGACCTTTCAATTCCTTTAAGTTTAGTTTTTGCATCTGTAAAGTTCTTCAACGATTGTTTATTCATGAAGCTGTGTATCCTTCCTCCACACTTGAATATAATCTAGCTGGTTGAAGTACTCTGGGACACATGCATTTCATTGTTTTTTGTCACTATATCCTACCACTGCCTTCAGGCCTTGTTTTTTTGTGACAAATCTGGGCTACTTAAATTACATGTTTGTAATAGCTTCATTGACTTTTCCACTTAATTTAGAAATTTTCTATCCTCTGTTTTATGTTTCTGTTTAGAAATATTTTCACATTATTGGAGAGTTAGTACAAATTTACACATGTTCATATGTAGTCACCTTGGTTACATATTGTATTTTTAATTGCATACTACATAATTTTACGTAATTTTAATTGATATTACTTTTTTTTCATAGTAGCCTCTTACTTTGGGGAATCAGCTGAGAGGGGAGGGAGAGCACTGAGGCCTTAAGGAAACCAATAGAAAACAAGAGGTCAGGGAAATTAACCCAGGAATTTAAAGTCCTAGGACAGAAAATAGGCCAGACCACCTTTGCAAGATTGAGAGGATAGGAGGACTGGAACACCAGCTCACTTCATGAAGCTCACCACAAAGAGTGGTGAGTACAGCTATAGAAATAACTACACAGAGAACTACCATAATCAAGTGAATGAATGAGAGAACTGGAAAGCCTGTCTGGAGTACAGGTGGGGGTGGGGTGGGATGGAGGGAGATTGGGGACATTGGTGGTGGGAATGTTGCACTGGTGAAGGGGGGTGTTCTTTACATGACTGAAACCTAATCACAATCATTTATGTAATCAAGATGTTCAAATAAAGAAGGAAAAAAATTGTTAAAAAAAAATTGAGGGGATAGAGTTGATTGCAGCTGCAGGGGAAGTGAGGGAGGCACCATGCTACTTGGTGACCCAATGTAGAAACAAATTTTTGTGCAGGCAATGACAGCCTAGGACACAGAGCACACCTTCTGAGGAGAAGAGTGAAAAGACTACATGTACACTTCCAGAAATCCTGGGAGGCCCTTAACATGAGACCTTGGCTGCTTCTAGTACAAAATTCAACTCCCTTCACCTGATTGTCTCCTGCTTAGAGCCTCCATGGTGCCTCTGTCCTGGAATGCTAGTGCTTGCCAAGCACTCATCTTCTTTGGGCCAGGCAGCTTATCTTTATGCACTGTGATGCTGGAGCCCCAGTTTTGCTGACCACACTGCCCCCAGCCATACGAGGGTCAGAAGAATAGCAGGGAAGCATGGACACCAGCCACATTGACAGGGACAAGCTGGCTTATCAAATACAATAAAAAATATTTAGGGCCATGTGTCCCAAAGTAAAAAAAAAAGTATATGTCATGTTTTTTTTTTAAAATTAATATATTTAAGCATCATGATTACAAACACGTTTGTAGTTGGGTTTCAGTTATAAAGAAAAAAAAACACCCCCTTCACCAGTGTAACATACCACCATGAATACCCCCCATCTACCTCCTCCCTTACCCTCTGCCTGTATTTGAGACAGGAACTCTATTTCTCTCACCCACTACTATTGTCATGATAGTTGTCAGTGTAGTTATTCTTCTAACTGAATTCATCACTCTTTGTGGTATGGCTTATATCAAGGATTGGTCCTTCCAGCCCTCATCTCTATTGTCTCTGTGTATTATTACAATGATGTCTTTTATTTTTCTTAAGTACCACAGATGAGTGAGAATATTTTTTGTCTATCTCCTCCCTCTGACTTATTTCACTCAGCATAATAGTTTCCATGTCCATTCATTTATAGAAAAATCTCATGACTTCATTATCTGACAGCTGCGTAGTATTCCATTGTGTACATATACCAGTTTCTTTAGCCAATCATCTTTTGTTGGGCATCTGGGTTGTTTCCAGAGAAATTGAAGTCATAATTCAAACTGCTGCTATCTTTAAACGACTAATCAGAATTCTAGTGTAAATCTATCCAAGTTACAAAATGTCTCATTCTCAAAAGTATTTGGTGAGTTATTTAATACCCGATCATCTAATAATTTTAGGGTCTGTATCTTTGTAAGGTTGCTCAATAATTATTACAAATGTGTGTCCTTTAGTGTCTGTCCTATTCTGTGAGGAATAGTTTTGCCTTAATTTTAGCTACAGGAAAGCTCATTATGGGAATGAGGGGCTGGTGGAGAACGGTTTATATTTACACCTTACTAACAAAAGATAGAGGGACTTCTGTCTGTTACAACATGGAAAAGGCATATATATATATATATATATATATATATATATATCTTCCACTCTCAGTAAGCAAAAAACTGAACAAGTCTAAAAATCATTTTGTCTTATGCCCTTAAGAGAATTAAGGTTATAGTGCTGTACCATCTTTCCTCCCTCAAATTCAGGAAGAACATGAATATACAGAATTATAGATCAACAATCTGAAGCATGGTAGGAACTCTAACAGATTGTCAGAGGCTGTTTGAATTAGCTTGGGAGTTATAAACTGGGGGCCCTTTCACTTTTCCCTGAGTTTTCATCTGGAAAGAGGGTAAAGTTCTTATAGGTAAGTGGAGAGAAACATACATGCACATGATTATTTATGTAAAGAGAGAATGCAACCTTTTAAATAAGCCCAGAGCATTTTTCATAACAAATGTCTTTCTAACAAAGAAAGAAAGAAAGCTTTCTAAGACTTTAGGTGAAGGAGCTTACCTAACTTCAGTCCTTCAAGCCTTCAAGCCCCAAAACAAGGGAGAGAAGAGACTAAGATGTTACAGGTTTACTCAAACAGAACATCATCAACTTTTTCCATTTGTGAACCCTTGCGATGTGAAAAATGTTTAGACGACCCACAGGTATAAAGTAGATTTAAAAATCAAGAATTGACTTATAGTCATTTATTTTAGTGCAACTTTTTGGTGGGCAGCTCAAAACTGGTGGTGTTTAGGTGCAATTACTAAATCTGCTCAGGAGTGACCCCTGGATGTGCTCAGAGGTCGCTGAACACAAGACTAGTACCTTAAAATCTTTATCTTTCCAACCTGCATTTTTTTTCATTAGAGACCAGACACTAAATCTAAGTGATTAACTCTACTGATATCAACAAAATTTAAAATATCAACATCTCTGCTCATAAAATTGATAAATCATAGAAAATTCACCAATTTCTTTCAAAGATACATGCTAAAATCCATACAAGGAAAAAATGGATCATTTAAATAAGGCTGATACTTATTAAATTTTATTTGCAATTATTAACCTTACAAACATAGGCACTAGGCCAAGATAATATCACAGATGAACCTATAATATACTTAAATGATACAAATAGAAGTGGTGACATCATTCTATTTAACTCTGGCAAATTCCTAATACCAAAATAAGATATATATTACAAGGAAAGCTACAGATTAATATCTCCTATAAAACTCTTATCAACACAAGATAAATGTAATTCTAAGCAACCAAATGTGATTTAACAAATGTGATTTTACATGCACATAATGAACCCAGCAGTTAAATAAATAAGCTAACAAGCCATGAAAAAAAAATCAAGTAGATTGAACTTGTTATTGTTAAGTACAAGAGACCAAATGGAAAAAGTCTTCTCTATATATGATTCTAACTATACATTGTCTGGGGCCAGAGAAATAATATAACAAGTAGGACATTTGCATTGCATGCAGCTGACGTGGGTTCCATCTTGGGTACCCCATCTTGTCCCCTCAGCACACCAGGAGTGATCCCTGAGCTCAGAACCATTAAGTAAGCCCTGAGTACTTCCAGATGTAGCCCCAAAATAAAATAAAACTAAAAAGTAAATTTAAAAAATACAGTAATATTAATATTTTATCTAATCCTGAATTTAGGAATGTTTTCTAGTATTTTCCTATCAACATAATTAATTCAAAGACATGTATTTCCGTATTTATTATAGTATAATTATTTACAAAGGTTAAGAACTAGAAGCAACTTTAGTGCTATCAAATTGCATGAGTAAATACAAGGAGGGTGTATATACACAATGGAATACACTCAACACTAGAAAAGAATACTGCATTTGTTATAAAATGGAAAGATCTAGGAATTTTTATGATTAGGCAGATTCGTTAAATGAAAAAAACACAAACTGTATATGGTTTTACTCCTATGTGTCTATTAGAGAAAAACCAATGAACAAAATGAAACAAAAACAAGAGTTGATTGGTGGTAAACAAGACAGGATGACTATATTGTGTAGGGTAGAATTAAACTTTAACAAGGTTCTAAATATAGTATGAACACATGACTTTCAATGGACACATTAGATTTTCATAAAATTTAATAAAATAATACTTTAATTAAAATAAAAATAATAAAGATTATGTATACTACCTGTAGCAGTAGTAAGAAATCAGGCTAGGCTGGGTGGAAAGATATGAATACAGGCAATATGTGTTAAAGTGTGGGTTTTGTTTTATTCTATTTATTTAGGAGCAGGGGATTGGATCATGTATGGCTATGCTTAGGGTTTACCTTTGGCTCTGTGTTCAGGGCTCACTCCTGAGGGTGCACTGGGAACCATATATAGTGTTGGGTATCAAACAGGGGACAGCCCACAAGGAAGGCAAGTGCCTTATCCCTGTACTATCTCTCTGGTCCTGAAATATGGGTATTTAAAATGTGTTCTAAGTTGGCTCTTCAAGCACATGTATTTCCTTGAACATGTAACTTGCTTGTCTGTATGTCTGATTTTTCTATTCTGGAGAAGTTTGTGTTCTTTTAAACAAGCACTTCCTCTCTTTCTCAGCCCTCATGTGTTTCTAAGCAAGTTTCAATAAACACTGCCTTTCTTCACCAAAATAAACATGTGTTAGTCTGTAGCCTATAAAATCACTAGAAAAAAATGTATTGTAACTATTATTTTTGTCTCAAATAATTTTTATGGGGCTCAACAGAAGACAGTTCTAGTGTGAGTGTCAGGGTAGGGTCCTGTCATATTCACCAGAATTCACCCTATTATGACAGAACCTAATATCCTAAAAAAAGGGGGCATGAGTTGAACCAACTGGTAGTAAGAGAAATTATTACAGAGCATTAACCTCAAGTTAGAAAACAGAAATAGTAAAATAAATAGTACAGGGAAATAAAAAGTTGACTTTATCATCTTTAGTTTGGTAAGAACCAATAAAAATTCTATATAGACGTATGTGCCCCACAGCTACAAAGTCAGGTAGTTCTTATTTGCATGATTTATAATTTTAACATGCTTGTTGTTGGCATGAACTTATAAAGTGCTTCACAGGGTTTGTTTATCTCTGAATAAAAGTCTAGCTTTATCGGTCCATTTCATGCATTTGGGTTTATTTTCAGTCATGAGGAAAAAAAATCATTCAGCCAAATGACAGACCCAAAAGTTTTCATAGATAATAGGATTGTATTTTTGTTTTTGTTTTTGTTTTTTGTTTGTTTGTTTTGGTCTTGGAGTCACACCTGAGAGGGCTCAGAGATTGCTCCTGGCTCTGTGCTCAGAAATTGCTCCTGGCTGGCTCAGGCAACCATGTGGGATGCCAGTTATGGAACCCAGGTCTTTACTGGGTAAGCCACATGCAAGACAAATGCCCTACCGCTGTGCTAGAGATAATAGGATTGTAAATGAACAGAATAGTATTGGTTCTTTACTTTTCTAATTACTATTAAACATGACTAAAGAATAGAAAAGACATATCTACCTATCGTGCGTCCCTAATTCTATTTGTTGAAAAATATTAGAGGTTTATTAATTGTTCATCCATAATTTAACCATTTTTTTTAAATTGTTGTTGCCTTTTTTTGGTTGGTGGGTTGTTTTGGTCACACATCTGCTGATGTTCATGGTCTATTCCTGGCTTTATGTTAGGGCTTTATGTTTAGGAAGTAGGTTCCTCTCCTTTTGCACTGACCTGGAAAAATTCCAAGTGCACCTTATATAATTTTAGTAGGTCCATATCCACATCTACTGAGCTACTTGGCTACTTAAGCATAAAAGAAATTGTGGCACAGGTAGTCAGCAAAGAACTAAAACATATGGCAGCAGAAATAAGAAAACTATAATCAGAAGAGTCAAAAATGAAGAATATGGTAGGTGATATAAAAATGCAATTAGAGGTCTGAGCAGCCACATAATAGTAGATAAGAAAAAGACTATTTATCTATGATGACATGTAGTAAGCCTCTGGAAAATAATAGAAGATTTTAAAAAATGTTTGAGAGGAAATGAAAAGAACATCAGAGAACTATGGGATAAACAATGAAAAAAATCACAAGAGTCCCTGAAGAACAGGAAGATAAATTTTATGAAGAATTACTAGTTGAATAAATCATAATGTAAGAGTTTCCCAGAATTGAGGCATGCCAACACCAAGATCCAGAGTCTCAAAGGGGTTTCAGAAAAGTAGAGCCAAATAGAAAAACCCTAAGACGCATAATTCAAATGACAAAAGCCAAAGACAGACAGAATATTGAAAGCAGTAATATTAAGAAAGGAACTTAAATATAAAGCAAATCCCATAAGATTATAACAGATCTATCAAATGGTTTTCTATGAGAAGAAAATGCTGGAATACAGTGAAAAAAAGGGCAGAAACTCATTAAATTAATGCCTCACCACGAATATTCAATTATCTTCAGATTTGAAAGAACATACAGAACTTTTTGGACAAGTAAAATTTTAAAAAATTTATAGTCTTGGGACAGAGTAATAGTACAGCCAGTTGGAAGCATTCCTTGCATAAGGCCAACACAGGTTCAATCCCAGGCATCTCATATGTCTCCTGAAGCTACGAAGAGTAATTTTTGAGTGCAGAGCAAGGAGTAAACCCTGAGCATTGCCAAGCATGACTCCCATAAAAAAAAAAAAGAAAAGAAAAGAAAAAATGAGAAGAAAAGAAATTTATAGCCTTTGAAAAAGTTTTACAAGAAGAGTTAAGATTTTCAAACTAGGCCAGCTCTCTATACTTTCTTTTCTTGAATGAGATATAAACCCAGCTATGAAAAATCATTAGTACACAAGCCACACAGAAAAGCTGGCTATTTTGGAAGAGAGGACACTCTACTAAAGCCATACCTGCTGCATCTATCACCCAGAACACCATTTTGCTGATGGTCCCACTTCACCACCCCTCTATGATTTTCTTCAGGGACAACAATCTGAACAAACTTAAGGTACACTGAATTGGTGATTATTATCACCAGGGCTTTTTGGAGCAAGTGCAGGCACCTTCCCATGCATCCTCCTTTTCCAGGAGGCCTGGCAGGTGAGAATATGCCTCACAAAAGCTGCAGTATTAGTAATAGTGCTTTGAATTGCCTGATAACTTCGTTTGTTTGATGCTTTTATCTTATTGGAACACACCAATTGAAATGGACAGCTAGCAAAAAGAGCTTGCTTCAACAATTGAATTAATGACTTCATTGAAGATACAATCATTTTCACAATTGTGCTTGCCACTGTACTTTCTGTTTTTTCTTTCTAATATTTTAAACTTTCTTCCTTTTTCTTTTCTTTCATTATTTTTAATAACTCCTCTCACTTATCTAAAAACAAATGTATTATGGTCAAATATGTCAACTATGTGATGCATTTTCTTTAAATATAGTTAAACAAAGAAGTGTTAAAAGAGCTTCTTTAGACTGGCTCACAATATGAAGCTCACCACAAAGAGTAATGGTGCAGTTAGGAGAATAACTACACTAACAACTATCATGACAATCTTAATGAGTGAGAGAAGTAGAATGCCTGTCTCGAATACAGGCAAGGATTGGGAAGGAGGCATTGGTGGTGGGAATGTTGCACTGGTGAAGCGGGTATTCTGTTCATGACTGAAATCCAACTACAATCATGCTCGTAATCATGGTGCTTAAAAATTTTTATATATTAAAAAATGAAAATAAACAATAAAAGCAGAAACATAATTCAATAAAATAAAAATTAGGAAAAAAAGAGCTTCTTTAAAAGGGCATATTTCTTAGCACTTTGTCACTGAGTTTGATACTCACTTATACTGCTTGGGGTTGACCTTTACTAGATTAAGAAAGGTCTATTTATTCCTTGATTGTTAAGGGATTTAATACTTTTTAAATAATAAATTAAGGTTTCATTTATAGTGAATTTTCTGTTTTAATTCAGGTGAATTTTTTGCATGTATATAGGCTTTTATTAAAATCTGCTATTTACTGATGCAGGTACCTAAGCATTATCTATAATACAATATCTTCTAACATTAAGCCAAAGTTTTCTTATGAGGATAAAACACTTTTATACTTTAATATCCTATTTTGTTTTTCTTTTAAAGTTTTCTTAATTACCCTCTTCTCTCTCTTATTATATTGATTTATATTATGTTATATTTTAAAACTAGCATAGTTATTTGTACTACTAATTTTAATACATATACATACAAAAAGTGAAAATAGAAGGAATTTTGTTTATTTTGTTTTTGGGAGCGTGCACCTGGTGATATTTAGGGGGTCACACCTGGCTCTGCACCCAGAAATCAATCTAGTAGTGCGCAGGGGTCATATCTTGATCCACCATGAATTAGATCTTGGTCAGCTGCATGTAAAGCAAGTACCCTATTCACTGTACTACTACTGCTCCAGTCCCCAAGATACAGGTTTTTGAAATAAAATTTTTTTTTTATAAACCCACTATTGATTTACCATTTTGTAGAATTTTTAGAGTTTAGTTTTAATCATCTACAGGTGTGTGGATATTAACATCTCCATCATAAATTGAAAGTACATATATAGGGACCAGAGAGATAGAATGGAGGTAGGGCATTAGCCTTGCATGCAGAAGGATGGTGGTTCAAACCCCAGCATCTCATATGGTTCTTTGAGCCTTACAGGAGCGAGTTATGAGTGTAGAGCCAGGAGTAACCCCTGAGCAAAGCCAGGTGTGAAACAAAAAACAAAAAAGTACATATACATACATACATACATACATACATACATACATACATACATATATGAATACCAGATCTTAAGACTTGGACATAAAGACGCATAGTGAAGGAACAACAAATGGAGACTTTTGTATTTTTTTCTCCCACAAAGAGAGCACAAGTATCTTAAAAGCCATGCAATCCAAATTGGGAAAGGAAAAGACTCACATCAACATATTCATGATCAAATACACAGAAGCCAGCAAGCCCACTAATACTGGTCACCTGAACTACAAATGTGGCAGCAGCCACAAGATAACCATGAGAAATTCAAGGAGAAGTCTCTGCAGATGGAAAAGGGATCTTTCAAGTTTGCATGGTCTTAGATAAACTGAAAGTTGCATGCAACTGTGATATTACCATTGATACCTGCCTGTGAAAATACAAGAACAATATATATTGTTATTATATAGTATTAGAGTTTAATATAATATGGTATAATAATATAACATATCATATGATATGATGAAATGTATATGATATATAATATAGTATATAATATATACATTAGTATAGTATAATATACTATTCTACTGTATATACTACATAACCATCATTGATCCCCCAGGATACAAAGAGTTTATCAAAAACTTGATTATGGGCACATCTCAAACTGACTATACTGTCCTGATAGCTGCTGAATCTGTATGTAAAATCACCCCATGCACCATATCTCCAACCACAGGTAAATGAGTCTGGATCATGCATAAAATAATCCAAACCAGCCTGAGGGTGAAACACGTATAGTCTGGCAATCATCTACCTCATATATCCAGCAAGTTGCCTGCCAGAACTGTTTTCATTGAGAACACCCCCAAGTGGGGCAATAAGTACATAATAAAGGCAGATAGTTCAAGCTATCCTAGGCTGTCCTACCCAGCTTTATATTATAAGACAATCTTTGTTTTGGGTGAAACCAATTTGTAAACAAACAGATACAAAGAAACCAGGGGTGATCTTTGTTTTGGGTAAAATAAGGTATAACCTAACATCTGTGCATGAACATACCCTCCGGCTTCATATTGGATGTGAGACATCTAATAGTTGGTATTAGCAGAATGGATTCCACTGAATCACCTTACGGACAGAAAAGATATAAGGAAATTTTTTAAGAAAATCAACACCTACATTAAGAAAATTGTAGGGCCAGAGCAATAGCACAACAGTTGTGCATTTGCCTTGCATGTGGCTGCCCTAGCATGTATGTGGATTTGATCCCAAGCATACCATATGGCCCCCAAAACTAGGAGCTATTTTTTAGCACATAGCCAGGAGTAACCCCTGAGCATCACCTGGTGTGGCAAGAAAGCAAGAAAGCAAGAAGAAAGGAAGGAAGGAAGGAAGGAAGGAGGAAGGAAGGAAGGAAGGAAGAAGGAAAGGAAGGAAGGAAGGAAGGAGGGAGGAGGGAGGGAGGGAGGGAGGGAGGGAGGGAGGGAGGGAGGGAGGGAGGAAGGAAGGAAGGAAGGAAGGAAGGAAGGAAGGAAGGAAGGAAGGAAGGAAGGAAGGAAGGAAGGAAGGAAGGAAGGAAGGAAAAGGAAGGAAGGAAAAGGAAGGAAGGAAAAGGAAGGAAGGAGAAGGAAGGAAGGAGAAGGAAGGAAGGAAAAGGATGGAAGGAAGAAGAAGGAAAAAAGGAAGGAAGAAGAAAAGAAGAAAGAAGAAGAAAGAAAAGGAAAGAAAAAAGAAAGAAAGAAAGAAAGAAAGAAAGAAGAAAGAAAGAAAAGAAAGAAAAAAGAAAGAGAAAGAAAGAAAGAAAGAAAGAAAGAAAGAAAGAAAGAGAAAGAAAGAAAGAAAGAAAGAAAGAAAGAAAAAGAAAAGAAAGAAAAGAAAGAAAGAAAGAAAGAAAGAAAGAAAAGAAAGAAAAAGAAAGAAAAAGAAAGAAAGAAAAGAAAGAAAGAAAGAAAGAAAGAAAGAAAGAAAGAAAGAAAGAAAGAAAGAAAGAAAAGAAAGAAAAAAGAAAGAAAGAAAGAAAGAGAAATAAAGAAAGAAAGAAAGAAAAGAAAGAAGAAGAGAAGAAAGAAGAAAAAGAAAAGAAAGAGAAAGAAAGAAAGAAAGAACGTAAGAAAGAAAGAAAGAAAGAAAGAAAGAAAGAAAGAAAAGAAAGAAAGAAAGAAAAGAAAGACAGAAAAAGAAAGAAAGAAAGAAAATTGTAACCATCCACATAGCATTTGTGCCAATTTCTGGTTGGAACAGTGACAACGAAGCCAAGTGTTAATATACCATGGATATCAACAGTAAAGTTACAATAAAGATGGTAGTGCCAGTGAAGCCATGCTGTTGAACTTCTGGATTGCATCCTGTTACCTACTCATCCAACTGATAAGTTCTTGTGCTTGCCCCTCCAAGATGTCTATAAGAATGGAGGGCCCTGTGGGGGGTTACAAGATTGCTGTTTCTGTGGGACATTTAAGATTAATGTTCTCAAACATAGAGAGGTGGTCTAGACATTTGCTCTGGTGAATTATTACAACTAAAGTATAGGCTACTCAAATGCATCATGAAACTCTTAGTGAATCTGATAACAACATGGACTTCCATATCAAGGCATATGCCTCTTGGTCTGATATTCCACAGTGTAGTTCACCATAACTTATTCAGCAATTCACCTATTGAAATTTATTGGTTTTATTTTTTACCATTATGAAAAATGTTGCAGTTGACACCTTATAAATGTATCATATAATTTTATTTCTTTAGGAAAGGTTCAGAACAACAGTACAGTAGATAGGGTGCTTGCCTTGCACACGGTTTACCTGGGTTTGATCCCTGGCATCCTACATGGTCCCCTAAACCCAACAGGAGTGATTCCTGAGTACAGAGCCAGGAATAATCCCTGAGCACCGCTGGATGTGTCCCCCAAACAAAAACAATCAAAAGAGTGTGTCTCTCTCTTCTTTTTTATTTAAACACCTTGATTACATACATGATTGTGTTTGGGTTTCAGTCATGTAAAGAACACCACCCATCACCAGTGCAACATTCCCGTCACCAATGTCCCAAGTCTCCCTCCTCCCCACCCGACCCCCGCCTGTACTCTAAACAGGCTCTCCATTTCCCTCATACATTCTCATTATTAGGACAGTTCAAAATGTAGTTATTTCTCTAACTAAACTCATCACTCTTTGTGGTGAGCTTCCTGAGGTGAGCTGGAACTTCCAGCTCTTTTCTCTTTTGTGTCTGAAAATTATTATTGCAAGAATGTCTTTCATTTTTCTTAAAACCCATAGATGAGTGAGACCATTCCGCATTTTTCTCTCTCTCTCTGACTTATTTCACTCAGCATAATAGATTCCGTGTACATCCATGTATAGGAAAATTTCATGACTTCATCTCTCCTGACAGCTGCATAATATTCCATTGTGTATATGTACCACAGTTCTTTAGCCATTCGTCTGTTGAAGGGCATCTTGGTTGTTTCCAGAGTCTTGGTATGGTAAATAGTGCTGCAATAAATATAGGTGTAAGGAAGGGGTTTTTATATTGTATTTTTGTGTTCCTAGGGTATATTCCTAGGAGTGGTATAGCTGGATCATATGGGAGCTCGATTTCCAGTTTTTGGAGGAATCTCCATATCGCTTTCCATAAAGGTTGAACTAGACGGCATTCCCACCAGCAGTGGATAAGAGTTCCTTTCTCTCCACATCCCCGCCAACACTGTTTATTCTCATTCTTTGTGATGTGTGCCATTCTCTGGCGTGTGAGGTGGTATCTCATCGTTGTTTTGATTTGCATCTCCCTGATGATTAGTGATGTGGAGCACTTTTTCATGTGTCTTTTGGCCATTTGTATTTCTTCTTTGTCAAAGTGTCTGTTCATTTCTTCTCCCCATTTTTTGATGGGGTTAGATGTTTTTTTCTTGTAAAGTTCTGTCAGTGCCTTGTATATTTTGGAGATTAGCCCCTTATCTGATGGGTATTGGGTGAATAGTTTCTCCCACTCAGTGGGGGGCTCTTGTATCCTGGGCACTATTTCCTTTGAGGTGCAGAAGCTTCTCAGCTTAATATATTCCCATCTGTTAATCTCTGCTTTCACTTGCTTGGAGAGTGCAGTTTCCTCCTTGAAGATGCCTGTAATGTCCTGGAGTGTCTTGCCTATGTGCTGTTCTATATATCTTATGGTTTTGGGGCTGATATCAAGGTCTTTAATCCATTTGGATCTTACCTTCGTACATGATGTTAGCTGGGGGTCTAAGTTCAATTTTTTGCAAGCGGCTATCCAATTGTGCCAACACCACTTGTTGAAGAGGCTTTCCTTGCTCCATTTAGGGTTTCCTGCTCCTTTATCAAACATTAGGTGATTGTATGTCTGGGGAACATTTTCTGAGTATTCAAGCCTATTCCACTGATCTGAGGGCCTGTCCTTATTCCAATACCATGCTGTTTTGATAACTATTGCTTTGTAGTACAGTTTAAAGTTGGGGAAAGTAATTCCTCCCATATTCTTTTTCCTAATGATTGCTTTAACTATTCGAGGGTGTTTATTGTTCCAAATGAATTTCAAAAGTGCCTGATCCACTTTTTTGAAGAGTGTCATGGGTATCTTTAGAGGGATAGCATTAAATCTGTATAATGCCTTGGGGAGTATTGCCATTTTGATGATGTCTCTTAAAGATGCTGGTCTTGGTTCAGCTAGAGAGATATACAACAGGTAAGGAGATGTCCATGCATGTGGTCAACCTGAGTTCAATCCCATATGGTCCTTCAAGCATTGCCAGGAGTAATTCCTGGGTATAGAATCAGAAACAAGCCCTGAGCATCATCAGGTATGGTCCCAAAACAAGACACACATAAAAATATATTCATTGTGGCAATGTGGCTGGTGAGACCAAAAGAGACACTTCAATGGAAGTCACTGGCTTCATAGCTCAAAAGATTATTCTGTACCTTCCAAGTCAGATTAGTGCTGCATATACACTTCTGCTGGATTGTCACATAGCTTACCTTGCTTGCAAGTTTGCTGAACTGAAAAAGAAGATTGATCATTGTTTTAGGAAAAAGCTAG
Organism: Suncus etruscus; assembly: GCF_024139225.1. NCBI lineage: Eukaryota > Metazoa > Chordata > Mammalia > Eulipotyphla > Soricidae > Suncus > Suncus etruscus. Next base: position 89,399,173 of record NC_064860.1, on the reverse strand, counting down.
AAGATGGGCTTAAGTTCTTGAAATATGGTGATGTTGCCATTGTTCATAATGGTGCCTGGAAAGCCCATGTGTGTTGAGAGCTTCTCTACCTCCCTCCCTCTGGGTCATATTGCTGTCCGTGCTATAAAGTGGACTGTAACTGAATGTCACCAAATCAGTGGACAAGAAGGCAGCTAGAGCTTGGCAAGGTTACTAAGTTTGCCTAGAAGATTTAGAAGGCTAAATGACTATTATCTCCATTGCTTGCGATCCCAGTCTCAGAACTCTATTTCAATCGGCTATTTAAGATTAGTAGTAAAGGACTGGTTAATGATACAAAAAAAAATACATTATTAAACCTTCAGAATGAAAGGAAAATATTTTGTGGGCCATTTGTATATGAGTATGTGTATGTAAGAATTTTAAGTTGACTATTTTTTAAATATTAGTGCTATTTAATAGAAATAGCTTGTCGGAATTTTGAGACCCATAAACAGATTCAAATGAGGAAAACAAAAAGACTTGAAGATTTTGTTTCTGTGCTCACCTGGGAGAAAGTCCAGAGAGAGGCCCTAGGACATGAGCCCTGTGGCAACAGTGCAGTATTAGAATAATATATGCATGAAAAGGATAAGTAACAGTATTATAAATCCTGGTATAAATCAATAAAAATGGTTTAAAGAATGAAATAAATACACTTCTACCTTAAATGAACAATTCTTTTGAAAATTTTCTTTCCTGATGTACCCATTTGCAGAGGAAGATATTACTATTGATAGTCTCCTTGGTAGCTAATGCTAAGATTATTAAATACTAACTGCAGGCCAGAGCAATAGGACAGTAGGAAGTATGATTGCCTTGCAAGCTATTGACTGTAATTGATGCTTGGTACTCCATAAGGTCACCCAAACTGAGTATGAGTGGTCCTTCAGCAAGCCCTGAGCACAAATGGATGTGGCAAAAAAAAAAATAGAAAAGAAAGAAATGCTGACTAAATGTAATCATGTAGTACACCATACAACATAAAAGTCATAGAAAGAAAAATCAGAATCAAAGTAAAAGAAAAATATTACTAAAACAAACTCAAGAAACAAATAGTATTATATTGAAATAGTATTACAGATGACACTAGATTGGGATACAAAATATTCAAAGAACAGTTGTAAATTGACAGAGGAAGAAAATATCTAACAAAATGAAGAGGTAAAAATAAGTACAATAAGCAGTTCAAACAAAACTCAAAGTGATTGTTAAAACATTTTAAAACACTCAAATTAATAGAGAAGTAGTTAAAGCTATAGTGAGGTATCACTTTATACCTATTTTATTGTGAAAATTAAATATGATGAAATTACACTTCAATATAAAAAATGAAGGAAAAGGAATACGTCCATTCATAACAGCTGTACTTGTTAATTGCTTTTTGCCTTTTGGAAAGCAATCTTGCAATATCTATTAAAATTTTAGTGTACTGCTCCTTTCCCAGAGAAATAAAACTACAAGTAATGAAATAATGATACATGTAGAAGGTGCCAACTGCAACATTTTTCATAATGATAAAAACCAAAAACAAAACAATAAACTTCAATAGGTGAACTGCTAAATACGTTATGGTAAACTACACTGTGGAAATCAGACCATCACTAAAATAATAATTTTGAGTTCTAGCAGTTAGTTTTTTTAGTGATGTATTATTTAATGAATAATTCAGGCCATGGACATCAATCTATAATTGTTACTATTTTGTAAGACAAAATTTAACAACATATGAGATCTTCACATCTTTCCATGGACATATAACCATGAAGGAAAATAGCAAAAGATAAATTCTAAACTGCCAACTTGGATAATGTGTGGGTAGGATAATAGTAAGAAGGTTGATATGAATGGAAGGGCAAAAAAAAAAAAAAGCAAAATATAGATGGGCTATTAAAGAGGTCAAAACAAGGGGCCGGGAAGGTGGTGCTAGAGGTAAGGTGTCTGCCTTGCAAGCGCTAGCATAGGTTCGATCCCCCGGTGTCCCATATGGTCCCCCAAGCCAGGGGCGATTTCTGAGCACATAGCCAGGAGTAACCCCTGAGCGTCAAACGGGTGTGGCCCAAAAACCAAAAAAAAAAAAAAGGTCAAAACAATAAAAGTGTATAATATGCTTGGCTCATTCATATGCTAAATAAATTGCATATACCTACTGTACATCTGTATAATATATATCAAAAGAAATATTGAGAATGCTGACCATAATTATTGATATTGACTCAGATCCTGACCAGCATCTTATTGTAAGAGTATTTTCATTATACAAAGATTATGCATCTATTATAAGAAGATTTGAAAATATACAGATGAAAAATAATGTCTGGAGAAGCTCAGAAGCTATTTTTGGCTCTGTACTCTGGAGTGACCCTTGGCAGTGCTTGAGGAACCATACGCAATGCCAGGTGTAGAACCTGAGCTTATGACATGCAACCAAGCACTTTACTTTCTGTACTAAATCTCCAGCTAGCCCTGAAAAATAACTTTGAATGAATCCTGCATCTTCCGAATCTAATTCCATCATCCAAAGATAGTTAATTTAGAAGTATTTTTAACAGTATATTATTATTTTTTCTGCAATATCAAAGCCAGAGCTTCCTACATGCATGGCAGATGCTAAAATTACAAAAGTTTAAAATCTGTTTGATAATTCATTATCATTTTAATACCATACTTTTAAACAATTAATATTTCTTATAAATTTATGATCTCACTTTCTAAGAAACATAAAAATCATCACACTATATCTACACATCAAGTCCTTGCACAATTGTGTTCTTCCTAAATTACTCTGACAAAATTTGTCAAGGAAGCAGATGGGCATCCTAGAAATTAAACTACTCGCATGTTCTGTGGGTTTTTTTTTCCTTTTAAATCTGTAGCAAAGCTGTACATAACCCTTTTCCTCTAATACACTTGAACATCTTCATTTTCTAGTTAACTAAAAAGAACACAATTGTACTACAAATCATAATTCCACCCATCAAATGAATTATTTGTCTTTAATGTGATTTAATAACATTTATGCAGTTAATACTACAATAGCATTTTCCTTCCATAATTATTATGATTTGAAAATGAACTTTTGGTTCTCTATATAAGTGTATTTAGTACATAGTGTATATAGTGTTATATATATTATATATACTGTTATAGAATAGTATGTAGTGTGGATAGTATATATAGTAATAAAATTACATTTTTGTCACTGCTGTTATTTTTGGTGCTACTCAAGGGTCCTGTGGGGTGGTGATGCCAGAACTGACTCAGGGATTGCCTAATGCCAAGTATTTACACTAGGCTTTGAGCTCTCTATCCCAGATCAATTAAAATTTAAGACTAGTTTATGGCCATCAGTGTACAACAAATTTCCAAAGGAATTTGGTGTTAAGAATTTTTAGATCAGGGCCAGAGTGATAGCCCAGCAGTAGGGCATTTGCCTTGCACGCTGCTGACCCATGGTCAAGCTGGGACTAACCTGGGATGGCCTGGTTCAATCTCTGGCAACTGGGAAAAATCAATTCTCATCTACTTAATATTTTAAAGACTTACTTTACAGTAGGTTCTTCTTTTGATTCTCATTATCTTCATTTAGCATAGAGAATGAGTAATCCTATTTCACATTCCCAGGGTTTTAGTAATGTCCTTGGTCAAATTAATTAGGGCATCCTGTCACCCTAGCTAATTCCTTGAATGGCCAACTATTTACTAAATGGTAACTAGATCACACACACATCCTACTTTCTTGATAGTTTTTAAATAGTCAGAGCCATAAATACACCCCATTTCTCCATCAGATTTTATTCATACATGTCTATACTTTTGGCTATTCACAAAATAGAATCAAGTTTATTTGCAATAATGCTCCTGGAAGATTTTGGTCTAAATCCTTTTGTTTTGGTTCCTGTTTACTAAAACTTGCTGAGTCCCAAGTGTTCCTTGAAATGAAAGTTAATCTGGTTTTTTTGTTTGTTAGTTGGTTTTAATTGTTTTATTTCTATTGATTCATTTTTTTTAAGGCTAACAACACATCCTTTTGATGAAAAATGAATCTGACTGGGATTCTGTGAAGTGACTGTTGTCATTCTAATTAAATACACTTTAAAATAGTGTCTGAGGGGCTGAAACGATAGCACAGCATTAGGGCATTTGCTTTGCATGCGACCCAACCAGGGAGGATTTGGGTTTAATCCCCAGGATCCCATATGGTCTCCAGAGTCTGCCAGGAGCAATTTCTTTTTTTTTGTTTGTTTGTTTGTTTTTGGGCCACACCCGTTTGATGCTCAGGGGTTACTCCTGGCTATGTGCTCAGAAGTTGCTCCTGGCTTGGGGGACCATATAGGACACCGGGGGATCGAACCGCGGTCCGTCCAAGGTTAGCGCAGGCAAGGCAGGCACCTTACCTTTAGCGCCACCGCCCGGCCCCCCAGGAGCAATTTCTAAGCACAAAATCAGTAGTAACCCCTGAGTGTACCGGGTGTGGCCCAAAACCAAAAAAAAAAAAAAAAGGATTTGAAGCACCTATGCTTTACAAAAAATTATTAATAACCAAGTTTCATACATACAATACATACATACATTCCAATACCACACACTCCAAATTTCCTTCCACCATTGTCCCTTCCCATTAACACCCCCATCCCTACCATGGGTAACCTCAGTTCTGTAGGCAGTTCTCAAGTTCTATTTCCTTTGACATTTTTTATTCCATTATTATGCATCTTTATACCCACATAGGAGAAAAATCACTCAGTATCTGTCCCTCTCCTTTTGAACTGATTTCACTCAGTATGATACTCTTTAGTCTAGATCAATCCTAGTGGCAAATTGCATGGTTTTCTTTTTTATAGCAAGTAGAATTCAGTTCTATATGTATTTAATAATTTGTTATCCAGTCATCTGTTCTTGAATCAAAGGGCTAAATCACATTCTTCTTTAATTTTTTTGGTTTGTTTGGGGGCCTCACCAGTGGTGTACCTGGCTCTGTGCTCAGAAATCACTCCTGGTGGACATGGTGGACCATATGGAATGCTGGAGATAGAACTGGGGCTGGCCAAGTGCAAGCCAAATGCCCTATCTGCTATATTATAGCTCTGGTCCTAAATCACGTTATTTTATGAAACAAGGATCATGTCTGTGAGCCTGACATATCGACTCATTTTAGCAAAACTTATTAGTTATAATGATCCAGTGACTTCTAGCATATGTTACATCATCTATTACATTTTCTTTTCCCCCTGCTACTGTAATAGGTTTCAGTATAGCTGTATCTTTATTACTTTCTCTTTTTCTCATTTTCCTCAATGAAAAATGGTCAATTAATTGGCTTTCAGAAAGAGTTATGCAGAACTAGTCCAGGGGTACAGAGAACTGATTGCATGAGCTATTTCTCATAACCTCAAAGTTTCACATTTAAAAAAATATTACTTTCCAAGTTACTTTCAACATAGTTCAAAAAGTCCTTTATGCCAGGGAGATATTTCCAGGCTTGCAAAAAGCTTTCAAGTCTTGGAAAAGTGATTCAAAGCCAAGGGCTTTGTCTGACTGTTTCCCCTTTTACAGCAATCAGCTAGCTGTTTGCTTCACCTAGATACAGGCGAAAGAACATTTCCTGAGTGCTAGAAGAAGCAAATATCATTGTATTTCTTTGGATGGAAAGGCCACTTTAAAATTATCTCTTTGGGGCAGAGGTATTATACCATTACCAGAATTATCAGAGAACAAATGTACATCATAATGGTCTAGAATCGATTCAAAGTTTAAAATTCTAGTTTCACATCTTACCCACCAACATTCCTCAGTTTGTACTTTTGTCTCTCATTTGTAAAACAAATAATACAACTTCTACATTAGAGATTGTTGCATACTTAAGGGAAGTCATATGTCAAAGGATCGATATAATTGATTAGTAACCATAGTAAATTATGTGTTTGTCTTAGTATTCCTAGATCGGACTAAATGAATACTAGGCATCTATTTGGAGTTGGGGAGGTTTGCCACACTCAACAGTGATCATGGCTTATTTCTCTCTATCTTATTAGGGATCACATTCCTATACTCTTTCTCTGGCCCACTATTTTTGGGGGGATCCCAAACTGGAGGTGCTCAGTGGCCACTTCTAGTCTGTGCTTAGGAACCAGGCCTGAAACTATACTCAGGGGCCATGCTTGGTGGTGCTGGAAGACCATACACAGTGCTAGGATCAAAACCCAAGTTGTGGGCCCGGAGAGATAGCACAGCGGCATTTACCTTGCAAGCAGCCAATCCAGGACCAAAGGTGGTTGGTTCAAATCCCGGTGTCCCATATGGTCCCCCATGCCTGCCAGGAGCTATTTCTGAGCAGACAGCCAGGAGTAACCCCTGAGCACTGCTGGGTGTGGCCCAAAAACAAAACAAAACAAAACCCAAGTTGTGGTCACAGCCAAATGCTAGTCAAGGCCCTAACTTCTATACTATCTTTACACAAATTATTATTATTGTTTTAGCAATGTATAAAAAAGTGGAAAACTTAAACCTAATTGTTTAACATCACTAGAAAAGACAGCACTAGAACCTATGATCCCAAAATGGATGTAGGCAGATGGAATAAAGCCTACATTATTAACAATAATTAATGTTAATAATTAATATATTGTTATTATTTAATATGATTATGCAGTGATCATTTTGAGAATGAGTAACCTTTATCTGTAAATTTGTGTTATAGGGATAAATCATTTTCTGGCACAACTTTGATCAAATATATTTATTTTTATTTAAACACCATGGTTACAAGGTTGTTCATACTGTTTTTTTTTCCACAGATAAAGTTGTTCATGATTCAGTTACAGTCATACAATGTACAAAATGTACTTCATCAGTGCACAGTTCCAGCCACTAATGTCAACAGCTTCCCTCTCACCCTCTTTGATGTCCTCTTTCTTCCCACCCACCCTGGCCCACCTGCCTCTGGACAGGCATTGTACCTCTCTCTCTCTCTCTCTCTCTCTCTCTCTCTCTCTCTCTCTCTGATTAGACATTTTGAATACACTATCCACATTTATGAATTCAATTTTCTGAAAACCAGTTTTAACCATTGTCTTCTTCCCTTCTGAAAAAGCTCACGCTCCTTTTTGGCCACTTAGCTCTTCTTTTTATATTCCTTCTCATTTTTTTAGGGAAAGAAAGAGGTAAAGAAATAAAGAAAAATTGTCACCATTGACATTAAAAAATATGCAGTCTTAACAATAAAATTTGTTATTTTTATTAATGTTTTCTTTTGGAGTTGTTCCATTATATGAAATAAAATTTCATTATATGACAAAAGAGTCACTTCTGACTCTGGTTCCATGTGATACCACGTAGTATGATGTCATGATAATAAAAGCATACACTCCAGTCATCACCTCACTACCATAATGAAATATTTTAGAAAAAAAGCAAATAGAATCTCTCTGAGATAAGAATATGAAAAAGCAGCTTAATTTTTGTTATAATTTCTTGGAGTAGACATACCCATCATTACTTAATCTATACTAAAATAATTTGTTTTCTTTTGATACAAATATTTAATTACCTTTTAACTAGAATGTGGAAACAAGTTTTCAATTTATTTGTGTTTATTTATAAAATAAACTAAACATTTTTAAAAAATTTTAATTTCATTGAAACTATTGTGATTTACAAAGTCCTTCATAGTTGAGTTTCAGACATACAATGAATCAGAGCCAAACCCACCACCAGTGTCTGTCTCCCTCTACCAATATTCTCCAAGTTCATTCCATATCACCGCTCAGCTCGTCACTGTAACAGGCTTTAACTTTAACTTTTAATTTTAGATTATTAAAGTTCGGGTCTCTTGATTCCATTGTTGTTTTAAAATAATTTGTTAACCCTTTTGTTTCCTATTGACTTTAAATCTTAACCTAAGAAATTACGTCTTAATTATTATTACGTCCCAAGTACTTTGCTGATTCTTGACACTTATTAGTTATGTAAAAAGTATTTGTTTAATTTAATTGAACTAGAATACATAATATGCCTAATCTACTTTAGATGAGTCTTTCTTTGAGCATCTATCACATAAAAATGTTGATTATAATTATACCTAGTTATCCTGGGTTAAGGGAACATGAATTGAAAACATACAAAAGCAATTAGAATAATGCGAATATACCTTGAGAATAATACAAACAATTGCTTCTAATTATATTAGACATAACCTTTGAGATCATTAAATACTTTCATGCATGTCATTTGTTCTGAATAATAGCAGCAGCAATTCTAAATTAAATGTTATATTACTATGCACATTACATGTCATTGACCCAATGGAATATTTTGCTAGATTATAACAATGTTTAATTCAAATTAATATTTTTAAACTCTGGTTTTAACAAGTTTCTTACTATAATTTTACTACACTTGATCTTAGCCAAAAGGCCGAGAAGCAATACTCTTACTATATTTTTGACTTGAAGTAACACCCTATTGTGCTCTCATCACATCATTCACCAGGGCACCATATGGTGCTGAGGGATCAGATCATACATAGGCCATCCATATTCTTATCTGAACTCACTGAGCTATCTCTTTGCTCTCTAAAAACTTATTAATGGATGGGGCTGAAGTGAGAGCACAGTGGTAAGGCTTTGCCTTGCATTTGGCCAACCTGGGATGGAGCCGGGTTCAATCCCTGGCATCCCATATGCACCTGCCGGGTGCGACCTCTGAGCACAGAGCCAGGAGTAATCCCTCAGCACCACCAGAAGTAGCCCCAAATCCAAAAGTAAATAAATAAATAATAAAAAGTTTTTAATGGAGAGGATACTTACTTCCATTGTTAAAGTACAAAGCTATACCCCATCTTAGTTTTCATCAGTTCTTTTTCATAGATCTAATGTAAGTTTTTATTTGCTCTGATCAAAATTTCCATACTTTCTAATCTGGTTCTACTGCTTTTGGCTGGGAAATGTGAGCTGTAAGTTTGGTCCAATAATGAATTGTACTCTTCCTTAAAACATACAAAATAATTAGCTAAATTTTCTCCTTCCATTTTGTTGTTGTGAAGAGAGATGAAACACCTTAGATACTAATTTTTGTTAAGGTAGTAGGGATCCCAAATGGGCAACCTGGATCACATTTGTCATGTAAAAACAGTGTTGGGAGATCAAATACAGGGCCTCATTACTGAATCTCTGAGATATCTCTGACATCTGAGATAGCTCAGATATTTCTGAGACTGCCATTGAGATATCCTTGGAGTCTTTTGCTGATCCTTTTTATGCCTACCTATGCATTATGGAACTTAGGAGATAACTTATTAAAATAACCTTGTTCTAGGGCTGGAGAGAAAGTACAGAAAAGAAGTCATTTATCTTGTGTACACCACCTTCTGGTATGATCCCCAGCTCTACCTGTAATCCCCTAAGCAATGCTAAGGGTAATTTTGAGCATGGATCCAAGAGCAAGTTCTGAGCAAACTGGTAAGGTCCAGAAAACAATACAAAATAAAACAATGTTTTCATTATAAAATTCTGTGTATGACAAAAATCTTTGCATAATATAATTATGATTTCTTATAATGTACTTTAAACTATTAACTTTTCCCTGATAGAACCATCCAATTTTTATCTTTGTTTTATATTTTATGAACATTGCTTTAGATTTTTATTTCTCATTCAGACTTGAGAATGAAGTGGTGATTCTTAATTAACCAAGAACAGGTTATCTATAAGGATTTGTACTTTGGTTCAATGCCTTTATTGACAATGACATGATCTCCTTTAATCTGGAGCTCAATATAACATTGAGTTTAAGATCATGGAAATCAGACTGAAAGGCCTTTCATGCTTTAAGTATTTAGTAAAGGTTAACTTTTATATAGAAAATCTACTTCTCCAAGTCTTACTTTTTCTTCTAGTATGACTTATTATGTATGAACTACATAAAGCTGCTGTGAAGTTAAAAGTTACTACAAGTAAAGTTATTTACCTAGTTCCCAACATTTAAGGATGTTGACTATTATTTGTTCTTTTAAAATAGTGTTGGAAGAATAGTCTCACTCATCTATGAAATTTAAGAAAAATGAAAGACGAGGCCAGAGAAATAGCACAGCTATAGGATATTTGCCTTGCACTTGGCTGTCCTGGACAGACTTGAGTTCGATCCCCAGTGTCCATATGGTCCCCCAAGCCAGGAGTGATTTCTGAGTGCATAACCAAGAGTAACCCCTGAGTGTTACCTGGTGTGGACCAAAAATCAAAAATAAATAGATACATAATATAAAAAGAAAAGAAAAGACATTATTGTAATAAAACCCAGAGGCAATAGAGATGAGGGTTCGAAGAACCTGCCCAAGATATGAAGCTTACCACAAAAAGACAAAGAGTGGTGAGTTCAGTTAGAGAAATAACTACACTAACAATTATGGTTATGGTTATGTTAATGAGTGAGAGAAGTAGAATGCCTGTCTCGAATACAGTCAGGGAGTGGGGGAAGAGGGAGATGTGGCATTGGTGGTGGGAATATTGCACTGGTGAAGCGTTGTTTTTTTTTTTAATGACTAAAACCCAACTACAAACATGTTTGTAGTCATGGTGCTTAAATAAAAATATTATTTAAAAAAAAACAGTGTTAGTATGTACAAGTACAATTTTAGTGAAATTTCAGATGCCTTCCTTTGAGTTTCAAACTGTTATTCTAAAAATACAAGTGGAATTGAGAGGTCCAGGCCTCACTACCTGCTTTATCCTGAGATAATCAATCTAGCATTTACCACATAGTATCACATAGTATTATAAGAAGTCTTCATATCTCTGCATCTGAGCCCCAACTATAGCAGGAACCTTCAATCAGATCAACTAGATAAAAAAAATTATTAGATCACATCCTTTATACACACCATCCAGCTGGTAGAGACACTTGCCTCCTTTACTTCCTCTATAACAATAAGATAGCTACTAAATGCTAACCAGAGAAAGGGGAAGCCAAGAAAGGAGGGGATTGAAGAATAATGTCAGGGGTATCTATATAATGCCTGGGAATTGGCTTTTAAATTTTGTTTTGTTTTGTTTTGTGCCAGTGCCTTTCGTTTTGTTTTGTTTTTGCTTTGGGCCACACCCGGTGACTCTCAGGGGTTACTCCTGGCTATGCACTTAGAAATCCCTCCTAGCTTGGGGATTCATATGGGATGCCTGAGGATCAAACTGAAGTCCCTTCTGGGTCAGCTGCATGCAGGGAAATGCCCTACCACTGTGCCACTGCTCTTGCCCCTGGGCTTTTAAATTATTAATGAACCATTGGGGAAGATTGAAAAAGGAAAAGCCAAAAAGTAAATCAATAAAAAGGAAAAGAAATTCTCGTAGAAAAAGTAGGAATATGGAAAAGGCAGAGTGGTGATGGGTAGGCCTGGAGGGTGGAGGGCTGACAGCAGAAAGCACTTTTTAAGGTTACTTTTAGAAGATCATTAAAATAAGTCATTTTTGTTAATGATAAAAGGAAAAGTCATTTGGCAATGGGAGACAAAGAGAGTCACTGAGTGTAGGAACTGGATTGCCTGCCAACCTGTCGTTATAATCACTCTTTATAGGGAGTTCTCCAATAATTGATAATTCAATTCAACTCATGAACATCTTTTCTTTTAAGGAGATAACCTTATTTAAAGCTCCTTTTTTATTGAATTCTAACTGCATGCACAGGTATTATACTATCCTCTTTAAAGGATCATATTTTTATGCATAAAGACTAAAGTCAGTAATTTTCTACTGAGTAAACCTTATTGAGTTAAGGCATGTAACAGACTATCCTAGCACTGTGGATCTTAGAAGGTATCAGCATCATTTGTCTACCCAGTCGTGCCCCTAATTAAGAGCATCTTGCAGCATTTCCCAGATTTGTGCTATTCACTGGGCCTTGCAACTATTTCACTTACAGCCTTGAGACACATGTTCCAGCTTGTTTGGAATTATTTAAGTGCTTGATAATTTCCCCCTTCCACTGTTGACATCTGGATAAATCCATTCTCATTTTCAGGCACTTTGTCTCCAATTTTAATAATGAAAGAGGAATTGTCAAGAGATTCTTAGTATTTGTTTACTCAGAGGAATATTAATAGTTCTTCTTATTACTTGCATCATGGTTTCCTAGCAATAGGAGCCTTTAAAAGTAAACATGCATAATCACTGAACTTGATGAAGAACTCAAGTGAATCTAATCAATTATGATGACACCAACTTGAAAAACAGTAGGGATTGCTAACATGAAAATAATTGAACTCTTAACAGTTTACTTAGTAGGTATTACTTAAGTTCTTCTGATAATTAAGGCACTAAAATGTCGTGCTAGTATGGAGTTCAAAGAAAATGGTTTCTGTGCTTCATCACCCCAGAAGTTGTCTGAACTCATTGAAAGAGATGAATACATAGTGATAGATTTTTTTTTGTGGCCTGCAATGAGAGTGTGTCTTCTCATATCAGGGCATCATCTAAGTAAATAATAACCCTCGCCTCTTTTTACCAACAATGGCTACTTTGCAAATTTTCATCTGTGCTCCCCAATGGTACTATCATTTATTCCAGTTTTGCAAGTCTCCAATTCACTAAGCAGTTTAGAAAGCAAGTTTCCTTTGCATATTAAAACATATGCACAAATATCTTCAAAGATCGCACAAATGCTTGCTGAATAATAATTCAAGTAGTTAATACTGATTGCAATTTTATAGACATTGTTTTGACTTTTATTTATATACATTTTCAGACAAGCTTCGGAGAGAAAATAAAAAATGCATTAGGATAAAGACTAGAACATAATGTCTAGTTAAGGAAATGTCAGTGGCAAAAGACTTAAAATTGGGGCTGGAGGATAGCACAGAGGTAGAAAGTTTGCCTTGCAAATGGTGGAACTGCGATGAACCCAGGCTCAATCTCTGGCATCCGATATGGTCCCTCGAGCCTGCTAGAAGCAATTTCTGAGTACAGAGCCATGAGTAAGCCCTGAGTGCTGCCGGGTGTAGCCCCAAAACAACAACAGCAACAACAATAACAACAAAGACTTAAACTTGAATAGAACAACAACAAAAAGATATTTGTAAAAAGTTTGTTGAAAAATCTTATGGTCTTAGTACTTAGGTACTAAATCTAAGCCTCGGGAGGTACTATAACAAAAACTCTATTTAGAATATAAGTTACTAATTTCTTTCTTTCCCTGGTTCCATATTGCTGCTTATCATCCTCGTAACTCCTGCTATCTTGATGATTCTGCAGATTCAGCAGGCATGAGGCACCACATTACCATGATAATTTACATGAGCATGTCAATTTCAATCACCCTAATTTGTGTCACTTCATTCAAACAAAAAGTTTAAATCAGAGTGGCACCTAAATTCTAAATCTGAAATCCTCAGAAAGACATCTTGATTGGGTCAGATGCCCATATCTGGTCTAGTTAGTTGGGCCAGGATACTGTTGTCTTTTTGCAGAGACAGCAGTTTGTGGTTCATTACTGCAAATGAGGAAGACACCTCCCAGAGAAGTATTTGAGCTCAACAGGCATTGCTATCTACTAAATACAGATAATCCACTATTTATAGGATACATTAGAACTTGGTGATCAATTGAACAGGGATGTGAAGAAAAAAAAAAGAAAATTAGAGATGACTTTAGGGGTCAAATTTGGAAGTCCCTTAAAAGGTCAAAGCTTAGATCCCCTTTTTTGAATTAGAAAGCTGAGAATGATGGGAATGAAGCAGTTTTGAAAAGAAAATATGAGAAAAAGTCCTTTACTCTCAAGAAAAAAATAGTTTTGTTTAAGGCATAGGTGATGGGGCCGGAGAGATAGCATGGAGGTAAGGTGTTTGCCTTTCATGCAGGAGGTCATCAGTTTGAATCCCAGTGTCCCATATGGTCCCCCGTGCCTGCCAGGAGCAATTTCTGAGCCTGGAGCCAGGAATAACCCCTGAGCACTGCCGGGTGTGACCCAAAAACCACAAAAAACAAACAAACAAACAAAAGGCATAAGTGAGCAGTGAGCTTGATTCGTAGCTTTATACACTCACCTCTTCCTTTGACTTCCACAATCCCCCTATTTTCCCTTACTCTAATCTCTGCTCTATGGCCAGCTATTCCCCTTTCTGGGGAGTGAATATCTTTTTCCTACAAATTTCCCTGAAAAGCAGTCATTACTGAAAACAAAAGAAACTTCATCTTGCCCAATCTAGTTGCAATCAATTTCTCTAAAAGGACCAAGAGTGTGTTTGCCCTACTCATCATTGTACATGTTGTCTCTACTGCCACACCAAAACTCTTCATGAGCAAGAGCAGATAATTGATAAATGTAATGATGAGATGACAGATATTTTTAGAAACACATCTACAAAATATCTAGAGACAAAGAGTACTGGAGAAAATACAGCCGTACAACAATAGCTATTTTTGGTTGTTTGTTTTGGGGCCACATCCTACCATGCTCAGGGGTTACCTGTCTCTCCACTCAGAACTCCTTGAAGGGTTAGAGGACCATATAGAATACTGGGATCAATTGCTAAGATTGGTTGCATGCAAAACAAATGCCCTACTTCTGTGACAGCCCACACAATAGCTAATACTAACTAAGGATAGGAGGAACAACACATATGTATACATATGCATACACATATATGTGCAATATAATAGAATGCTCAATTAAAAACATCAATAAAATAACGAATTTTTTGTTTTGTTTTTGGGCCACACCCTGTGGTGCTCAGAGGCTACTTCTGGCTATGCTGCTCAGAAATCGCTCCTGGCTCGAGGGACCATATGGGACGCCGGGAATGGAACCCAAGTCTTTCCTGGGTCAGCCACGTGCAAGGCAAACACCCTACCACTGTGCTATTGCTCTGGCTCTAAAATAGCTAATTTTTAAACTAGAGATTTTATTCTTAAATGAATGTGAGATCAATGTTTCTCAACCTTTTTCTATGCTCCCCCTTCTAATCTTGTATCCTTCCTATAGCTCCCACTTTTCATTCTGCTGGGTAGCTAGTCAGTCTCATACCACTTATTACCTTTTACTTGTGGCCACTTGGAATATCCTGGGAGCAAAAAACAGGCCATGTGGCACAGTTGAGAAACACTGCTCTATGTTTAAAGTAAGATGACCAACTAGCTCCAAATTATCTGGAAGTTTCTTATTTGCTCACTGAAAATCTTCAAGTACCAGTGAAAATCTCCATCCCCAAATAACAGGGATGGTGATGACACAGCTGGAGCCATTTCCTACAATTCAGACATTGACATAATTCCTATTCAAAGACCTCTGTTTTGATTAATATTACCAAGATGAAATGCATATATCCAACTCTTCACATACAGCCTTTCCATGCCTTGTTTTTACCTTTCTAATGAGGTGACCGAGTCTCATGAAATTTAGAAATTGCAATATGTCAGTGGAAATGAAAGAGTGGAGGTTAATATATTTATCTCAGAGTGGTGCCAGTGGAATAGGGGGTTTTGTACTTATTCATTCAGTCACTACAAAAGTGAACATTAGAACAGAACAAGAGCTATTTGGCTGTACTCAAAATTAAATAAAAAGACACAGGAAAGTCTTTCTGGTTTTTCTTCATTGATAGTAATGTAGTCTAAATTCTCTGTGAATGATCAGTAGTTATTGAAAAAGTTGTATATTTATTGCCAGTCTATTAGTTGTCTGCCCAAGTCATCAATTTTCTGATGAGAGGAGTTGTACAAATATCCCTATTTGAATGGGAGAGACCAATTGGGGAGGGGGAATCCCAGCATGATTTGTTAATAGCATCTTTTTTTTCTCTCAAACATGTACATACTCCTGTGCAAAGACCAAGATCTCTAATTATAGACAACTACTTTGACAACCACAACTATGCAGAATGTTCTCAGGCAATATAAATAGACCCATGTTTATTATAGAGTCTATAATAAACATGGCCTAAACTTGTAGTTGATCCCATGACAGTATTCTTCTAAAATGGAGAAATTCTGTATTTCTTAGGTCAAAGGAATTCCTTTATAATTTTTCCAATACTTGCTGTACTATGAAAAATAAAATAAAATCAGCTTGCCACACAAGTCCCCCCTCCCTTTTTTCCTTTTTCTTTCTTTCTTCTATTAAATTTATATTTATGGCCTCTTGACAGGGGCTCCTCCCCTCTTTTTTTGTCTTTCTTTTTTTCTTTTCTTTTTTTTCAACAGAACCATAGAACATGAATCATCTCATTCTGCTTCATAAATTAAGAAAAAAAGTGGATGGTAGATTCCAGGGCAAAGATCCCCACAAATATTGAATGGAAAAATAATTAAATGATCAGATCAGCCCTAAATACCCAAATCAAAGTCAATGACAATAGAATCAAGAGATTCAAACTACAACAAGCTATACATTAAAGGAATTTGTCACACTAGCAGTCCAGGGGCGAGGGAGATCAACACTGGTGGTGGGAATGGCCCTCATTCACTGTCTCTATGTACCTTCAATATAACTGTGAAAGACTTGTAATTCACCTTGGTCTCAGTAAAAACAAAAACAAAAACAAAAAAAAAGTTAGTGCGGGGCTGGAGTGATAGCACAGCAGTCGGGCTTTTTCCTTGCATGCAGCTGACCTGAGATGGATCTCGGTTCAATTCTCGGCATTTCATATGTTCTCCTGATTTCTGAGTTCAGAGCCAGGAGTAGCCCCTGAGCACTGACAAGTGTGGCCCCAAAACCAAAACCAAAACCAAAAAAAGTGTACATACAATATATGGTATGTAAAAACTATGTCCAGGGACTAGCTCTGGTACTGCATATAGTCTTCCAAATACCACCAGAAGTAAGTCCTGAATATCGGCCACACCCCAAATAAACAAAATGAAACAAAAGCCACAGCCAGTTTTTTTCCAGATAGTTAATATGTTCATCATACTATGACCATATGTGTATGGCTCCCAGAGCCCAGTTGTCTCATATGAATAAAGAAGTCAAGTTCTCAATGTTAGAAGGGGTCACTGGGCCCAGAGTTGAGGTAATCAGAGTAGCAGGTCCTCACCTCCTAGTGAACCTTTGTGAATTCTCCTTTCCTCACCTCACCCCACATTCTAGCCCTGTTCTTTCACTCTCAACTTCCTAAAAATATTTCCAAGTATATTAAAATATACAGAGGTCTCAAACACCTTTTGACAAAAGGGTCAGAAAATTCACAATAAGTAAATTTACTTTTTCCTTTGGAAAGGACTATCTTTAGGTCTGTATTTATCTGTGTTTCTTTACCCCAACTAAATCATGCCTTTTTTTTAACGGCAAATTTAATTAGTTTATTATTTGGAGTGCTTGTTTTGATTTTAAGGAGTTGATGGCTGGTAAGGTGCATAAGGATATTAAGCTATGTGTATTGCCTGCAGTAAAGGAACACAGAGGTTAGAGGGACATTGGATTCATGGACGAGACTAAAGAGGAAGGATGAGAATCATCCCACTCAGGCATGTCCTCTCATGTTCTCATTTTCTGGCCAGACAATTACCAGTTGCTTCCCATTTCTTGGCACAAGTTTCTCCCTTTTAGTGCTGCTTTCCACACAGACTGTTACTTTTATAGGTTTCAATATACTTAGTTGTCTGTAGTCAGGAAATTCGACACAGCTGTCTGCTTTGTGTCATGATTATGATCTTTTAGTCCTTGGATGCTAGATGCGGAACTCCTTTTAAAACATCTGTTAATGATCAGAGCAGAAGCTACAAATTGAATCGGATCATCGTGGAAGGGAGTGAGAGGTAACTTTTTCCACCCACTCATCTCCTGTTTCTGGTCCCCAAACACTGATCTTTAGGTATTCTTCCAGGAAGAATGTGTTCTCACACACTCACATAGGCATGTATTTTCAGATTTCTTCTGCATCCGGAATGTACTTCCTGAGTTCTTCTGTCTGCTTAGTGCAAGCCCCCAGGAAGTCACACAGAGTGAGGCAAAGAAATTTTCTCATAAATACAGACTCCAAGCTTATCTCCCTGACTACAGCTTTTCCCTGTTCCATCCCACCCTACGCTTACTGCCAGAGCCATTTTCCTAAAATACTACTCTCCTCGAGTTCCTGTATAATCTGCCATGTTTCTAGAGACAATTTCTGTGTCTCTATGACCAAATCTCAGAGTTTTATTTTCTGCCATTCTACTTATTTCAATGTTTGTTACCATTTTAATTTTATAAGCCCTGAATCCAAGCGTCCACCTGTAGAAAGATCAATTTTTGTTCTTTGCTCCTGAGAGATGCCATAGTCCCATGAGTGGGCTTTGGCTCATTAACCTCCTTTGAATATGCCATTTTCCACTCTTCACTAACGTAGGAAATATTCTTATGGATTGGGACTAGTTCTTGGACTGTGTAAGGGAGGTAATGGAACCCAGAAAGTTTAAGTGTTTCTGCAAGCCACATGCTTAATTTCTGGTACAGATAAAACCAATTCTTAGTTTGGATCACTAATTTTTGTTTTAAGGACATTCCATCAAGCAATATTGCAAAGGTGGTTTCATGGAACTCCCCACACCTTTCTTAATAAAAGAGTAAAGTAAGTGCTGCAAATTGTATTGGTTAATTATTTGGGCATGTTGATTGTCACCATTTCTGAGCTAGAAGGTGATATCGTTTATTCTGGAAGGGCAGAGATTATACTGCAAAGTCAGCACCTGAGCTAAGCAACCTGGTCTACCCTTTGCTCTCTTTACAGCTGCAAAATGGAGCTCGACATACGTGTGCAAGTTTACACAAAGAGAAAAAATACTTAAGACTTCTGTTGGTTAGAAATATTACTATGACCCAGATTCCATTTTTCCTTTGTGTTCTCAAATATAAAAGGAAACAATGAAAAGTAAAAGAAGAGAAGTGTTTGGTGTTAGAATGAATACTCATGAATTTTAGCTTTAATAATTTGCCCAGAAATTCATTTCCTCCAAGGTTCAACCTTCCTACTTTGTGCCAGTGATCTTTCCTGCTACCTCCTCACTGCACTCAGCACAACATGACTTCCTTCCACCAGCACAAGTTGCTCATTTCTGACTCAGATCCATCTTCCTAAGTGTCTGTCTTCTAATTTTAAAGTAAAGTAAAATATTATTTGCCTTCTAAAAATGTTATAGGTCATAGAGGTTATGTCTTCATGCTCAGCTGATAGTGGCTTTGCTGGAGTCTGATGTAATTAAGTCTAACTTTGTCATAAACTTGAGAAATTGGAAAAAAGGAAGGAGCTTCTTGGTACTTTAAGAGAACAAGTCTAGTGATTGATTTTTAGCAAACGTGTCTCATTTTAATGTCTCCTGCCTTATTTCCACTTTTCCGCTTTCTATGCTTAATCACTTCCTGAGTGAATCTTTTCAGCCTGCTTATAAACCTCTGCCTATTGTCTGGACCACTTTTAGAGGGATATACCTGGAGTAAGTTGGAGAGGGAGCAGGTTTCATTTAGAAGTGAGGTTTAGCTGCTTCTGTCACAGGTTCTGTGACCTCCTCCATAAGACTTGGAGCAGCTGCTGGCTTCACTTTAATGTTTTCAGGTGACTACTTAAATATTTGATTGGTTAAAAAGAGCCGTCGATTCTGAAGCCTAACTTATTATTTTAGGGATTAATCTATCTATTTTGCTATGAACCTCTAACTGAATTAGTGAGAAACTCTCCTGGTCAGGGTCAGGATTTATGTATTCACAAGGAACAGGAGATGTGGGGTGTGGGGGGATAGCCCAATGCTATGCCCTATTCACTTGCCCATAAGGCAGATTTTTCTTCAATAATCATTATTTAGACCTCATAGGAGTATCCCCAGTTAAAGTTATTAAGAAAAACAGAAAACAAAACAAAACTCAGTATCAGTGGATAGCATAATACAGATGTCCGAGAACTTCACTATATGTAGTCAGTGCACCAAGGAATAAAGACTGAAAGACTCCAGCAAGGCAGAAATTATTTCCTGTTGGTTTCATAGTTTTCTAATGTTGAAAATTGGCCTCTCACTGTTTTCTAAATTAGTAAGGTCACTCTGTAAACACTAAACAAAAGATAATTGGGAGACATGTTCACCCCATGATTAATAATTTTGGTAGGTATGGGAAAGGATAAAGGTTAGTGAGGATTTAGCCTCGAGATGAAGATTGCACTCTACACTAAAATCTCTAAATAGGTCTTACATGTTCCCCTCTCTATTTGTGTATGTCGCTTATATTCTGAAGTCGGCTAATTTTAGAATTAGAAGTCAGATTCTCAGTGTAATCCAGCACCAAGACACCTTCATGTCTTAGTTCTAACATTGTACAATAGTGCCACATAAATATTGAGTGTTGTTGTAGTGTGCAGAATTAATCAGCATTAGACCTTAATGTGACCAATTATAACTCAGGCCAGTTATATTTCCATCACAGACCAGTCCTGGATCAGTTCCCAGTTTCTGGTCGCTGGATTTCATTACTATGATTGGATTTTAGGGAAGCTAATTATAATCCATCAAATCAAATACAATAAGAGAACATCCCAGAGGTCAAAATCGGTCATGTGGAAGCTTATCACAGGAAAGTGCATGACAAAAGACAAGATAATAGTGGTGCCAGGAAGAAAATAAATATTGGCCAAAGTATTAGTGATAATTGGATGATACCTTTAGAGAGTCAGCACCATAAATAATCACTTAAAATGTAACAGCGCATGTCGTTTTATTAAATTTCTTTTTGCCAAACCATTATTTTCCCATAGAAAAGCATTGATGGCAAAAAAAAACAAGAGTCAGCAAAAGTTTTCCATTCCCCAGGAGTAGTAGATAAATGTAGCTTGCTTTTTTGAACCAAAGTCAAAAAAATAGTAGCATCATTGAGTATTCGACAAGCAGTCTTGGACTCAAATACCTGTCTGTAATCCTCATCAGTTGTTTACTTAGTTAAAAATCATTTTGCCTTATGGTGACTCAGTTTTTTCATCTGTCAAATGAGATAATTTTTTCCCTGTCTACAGGTCTTTGTCTCCTGGTCCCCAAGAAACCAAATGAGACACTCAGTGTTACAAACAAACACAATATGAGCTAGAGAGCTAGTATATTGAGTATGGCATAGCCTTGTAACCTGAACTTAATTTCCAACACTGTATATTCCCTGAGCACAAATATGTGTTCTGAGCACTGGTCCAAGAGTAAGCCCTGAGTATTCTGCCCCCAAAAAACAAAACCCAAAACCAAACCAAAACCAAACACTGTAATATGATTTTTTGAAAAGAAATCTGAGTTACTAGATGTCAGGGAGAATGTGCACTTTTAATGGTATATATAAAAAAAACAGCAATGATATATATACATACATACACACATATATAGATATATATAAAATACGAGCAAAGAACCAAAACAATGCATATTGGAATGGAGGTGAAGGAAAAGAGACCCTCATTCATTGCTGCTGAGAATGTCAACTGATCCAGCTTTTTTTGGGAAAACATTATAGACACTTCTAAAATAAATAAGAATTGAGCTTCTATACTTCAAGAGTCCCAAAACTATTCAGAAAATAGATTTGCATGCCTATGTTCATTGCGGCTCTGTTCTCAATAGCCAAAAATCTTCAAATGTCCAACAACAGATGAATAGATAAAGGAACTATGATACATAGTATGGTACATACATAAACACAGTGAAACACTACATAGCTATAACAAAAAATGAAATCATGCAATTTGGTACTACTTGAATGGATCTGGAGAGTATCATTCTGAGTGAAGTTAGTCAGAAAGAGAAGGGATGGGGCCGGAGTGGTGGCAAGCCAGGAGCGATTTTTGAGCGTATAGCCAAGAGTAATCCCTGAGCGTCACTGGGTGTGGCCCAAAAAACAATAATGACAACAACAACAACAACAAAGAAAAGGGGGGTATAAGGGATAGAACACAGCAGCACTGAAACAATGGTGCAGGAAAGCAGATATTCTGGTGATGAATGTAATATTGGAATGTTTTATACATGAATTCATACCAATAACAGTTTTGTAAATCATGGTGCCTAAAACAAAATTAAAAAATGCAAAGATACATTCCAAAGCCAAATGCAAATAAATATCTTATATTAAATGGGTAAATCATCTATTTAAAATAACTAAAAACTAAATGTACTGTTTCTCAAATATTATAGAAAAAAATATATAATGAATGTTTGGGCTGAGTTTATATCTCTAAATTATTCCATTAGGAGTTGCTTTTGTTTTTTGCCAAGTTACACTGTACTTTATTGATAGTACAATAACAAAGTAGAGCACTCAGCCTGTCCTTTTCTTTAGAAAGTTATGGGATAAAGCTATTTTGGCAAGGAAATTCTTTTTTTTTTTTTTTTTTTGGTTTTGGGCCACACCCGGCGGTGTTCAGGGGTTACTCCTGGCTGTCTGCTCAGAAATAGCTCCTGGCAGGCACGGGGGACCATATGGGACACCGGGATTCGAACTAACCACCTTTAGTCTGGATTGGCTGCTTGCAAGGCAAAGCCACTGTGCTATCTCTCCGGCCCGGCAAGGAAATTCTTAAGTGTTGGATGATTAAGGGAAGGATGAAGAGCAGCTGAAAACTTCTCTCTTCCTCTAGTGCTCCAGATCGGGCTGTTGGTTCTGGGGAGCTTACTTCTTGGTGGCCTTCTGGACCATCAGGTCAGCCACCCTGATTCTAATGTAATTGTCACACTAGGGAATGAGTTTAACAAAGTGATCTTGAGGACAATGCCAGTTCCAGGCTTGAAATAGGTGGAGTGGGAATCATTGTTAAAGTTACAAGACATATCTTGGTCCTGTGTAAACTAGGATATCCTTGAAGGGCCCCCCAGAGGGCCTGTTTCATCACCTTCTTGATATAATCATATTTGGCAGCTTTCTTGCGGGAACAGAATAGAGACAGAACTAACATGCTTTTAGTGGGGACATGAAGTTCATTATAGTCAGCTTCCCCTTCAATTCAGGAGTGACCTCATTTTGTATGGTTAATATTTTTTTCTTTTGGGTGCTGAAGAGACATAAAACAGAAGGTAAGGCATTTTTCATGCATGATGCTAACCATGGTTCAAATCCCCAGCATCACATATGGTTTTCTGAGAACTGCCAAGAGTCACTCCTATGCACAAAGCTGGACTGACCTTACATCCCTGCCCCAATTTTTATTTTTCTTTGTACATTTCTTTCTAGCTTCTGAAAATAAACATATTACATTTCTGTTTGAAAATATATGTAATCATCTATGATTTTTATTGTTTTTGTTTTTTTTTCGGGCCACACCCGCTTGATGCTCAGGGGTTACTCCTGGCTAAGCGCTCAGAAATTGCCCCTGGCTTGGGGGGACCATATGAGACGCCGGGGGATCGAACCACGGTCCTTCCTTGGCTAGCGCTTGCAAGGCAGACACCTTACCTCTAGCACCACCTCACCGGCCCCCATCTAAGATATTTAAAATGTAGACATGCCTCCAGAGTTTGAAGAGGAGAAAAGACCCCACATGATAAAGCAACTGCTCCTATTTTGTTAATATGAAAGTCAGAAACAAAATCCCAGAGGCAAACACAAAGAAATTGCTGTCTGCATTGCTATCTCTGCAATTATCCCTGAAGGAAAAAAATTAAAAGCTGGTTAGACTTATTTATTTCATCTTCAATAATGTCCCTATTAAGGATTGCAGGGAGGGTAAAGGTTTCAGAAAAAAAATTTTCACGTTGTTCTCCAGGATGATAAAAGCACTAATTGTCAGGCAGGTAATAAACCTAATCTTTGAGAAAAAAGGTGGAGGAGAGTTAAACATCTCAGTTAGAAAAAAAAAAAACAAAACATTCTTAATGGAAGAGATGTGATTAGAAGGATAGGTGATCTAATTTCATTTTGTGAGTCATTATTCTAATGACTGTCGCTAATCAGCTATGTGGCTACGGACAACTCTCTTAATCTTTTTTCTTAGAGTGAAATGGGGGTTGGGAGTGGGAGAGTACCAGGCAATAATCAAGTTTCTTTCAAGTGATAACATACAACTTGAAAATGCAAAGTATTTATTTACTTTAGCAGGCATAAAAGGGTTTGAAATGAGTATTTAAAAAAAAAAGTCTATTTTCTGTTATAACACAAAGAAGAATTAGTTTTTGAAAAAGAGCAAAGTAATATATACAATGCAAAATCAGTCAGATAAGAATACAGAATCCTCTTGCTCAGCGCTTTCAGTGAGGGATTTGTTGTAATCAGAGAAAGAAAGAATGGAGCACATTATCGAGTGTGATGGTAAAAAAGTGTAGCAAACAAAATTCTTTGCAGAGATAAGCATGATGAAGGAAGAGGTGAAAGAGGCTGAAGTTCACTTACCTTCATAGTCACTCCATCCCCAGTATTTCAAGATGTTTAGGTAAAGAAATTTCTCTCTGTGTTTCTAGATTCTTTCCAGCCTGTTTAAATGAGCAAATACAAATCAGAAATATTGGTAGTAGAAATAAAATTTAATGAATAATGTAGAGGACCCCCAAGGTCAGTTAAGAGAAAAGGGTGAGATATCGCCATTAAGAAAAGAATAGGTGGGAAGGTTGCACTGGTGAAGGATGGTGTTCTTTTTATGACTGAAATCCAACTACAAACATGATTGTAACCATGGTTCTTAAATAAAGATATTAATAAACAAAAATGAAATAAAATGTCAATCATGTCTCCAGTAAAAAAATATAAATAAAGTTATAGGAGACAGGGGACTTAAGGAAAGAGATGAGGAAATCATGTGCCAAGCAATCACATGCCAATCATATCCCAAAACAAGATGCTATATAATAAGAATTTTTTTTTTACCATAGAGAGATGTTTCTCTGATAGGTTATTTCTATATAAGCCCCAGTTTGGAATGATACTCATAATTTTATTCTTCTTTCTTCTAGGAAGTTAAGGGGTTGGATAAAGTTTCTTATCCATATGCAAAAACACTCATTGAACTCAACTCAAATTAACCCACAGCTAAGTGACATACTTTAGGAAGACCCATTCTGAACTTCTTGGGGAGGTCGATTCTTCACCACTTCCGGGGAGCACACAGGTGACATCTACCTTTCCTGCAGCAGTGAAGATTACATTTGTGTTTTATGTGTTAGGAAAGAAAAATACACAATATCTTCTAATACAAATTTTTGGTCAGTCTCTTTCCTTTTATCTTTTTAATATGTGCAGTGGGCAATAAAAATAATACTCAAGTAAAAAAAGGGGGGGGGAATCAGCATCAGTTGCAAGGACTATGTTTGAAATGAAGGTTCATTTGAGCATTCCCTAGCCTTGGGTTCATATTTCTCCTTTTCCACAAGGCTCCAGGAACTGAAACATGCATTCTCACATGCAAAGCTCTAGAGCTTTGTTTCATCTCCTCAAGAGTACTGTCTTCCCCGTCATAGCCATATGGAGAACAGTGACTGAAGTTTTCTGTGAACTTCTAGAAAGCCTCATTTTCTGTGAAGGGTATTTCTTGGGCCAGGAAAGTAGTTGCTCTGAAACTGGACTAGCTCTTGACTGTGTGGGTCTTTGAATAGTAAATAGTTTTGTATACAAAACTAGATGCACAGTTTAGGTCCGATAGTGATTCTTTTTTTTTTTTTTAAAGCTCTGAGCTTTATTTATTATTCATTTTTTTGGGGGGGCCACACCCGGTGAGGCTCAGGAGTTATTCCTGGCTATGCGCTCAGAAGTCGCTCCTGGCTTGGGGGACCATATGGGACGCCGGGGGATCGAACCGCGGTCCGTCCTAGGCTAGCGCAGGCAAGGCTTACCTCTAGCGCCACTGCCCGGCCCCTATTTATTATTCTTAATATCTTTATTTAAGCACCATGATTACAAGCATGATTGTAGTTGGGTTCCAGTCATAAGCAGAACACCCCCTTCACCAGTGCAACCTTCCCACCACCAATTCCCCCCATCTTCCTTCCTCTCCAACCCCTGCCTGTATTCTAAGTCCTGTTTCAATGTATGTATTTCTCTCACTTCGAGTGTCATCTGAGTCCCTTGATTACAACTTAAGTTCTCCAATAAATGAATAAATAAATAAATAAATATTTAAAAGGGTAAATTTCTTACTCTTCTTTACTCTTTCTTTACTTCTTTATCTGTTTTGGGAGAGCCTGAGCAGTTCTACTTGAGACTGAGATAGTAACTCTTAATTTAACTTTACTAATCAAAGTAATTAATTAAATAATTAATTTCTAGTTTTATGAGCTCTTATTTATTTATGTTTAATGTTTTAATTGATTGAGGTATTGTGATTTTCAATATTGTTAATTATGGTTTCATGTGCACTTAATTTGAACAACACATTCACCACCAGTGTACTCACCTCTCTTCCCAAAGTTACCTGGTGTTCTTCCCTTTCAAACCCCCTCTCCCCTTTACCCACACACTTAGTTCCTTGGATAAAGTTTCTCATTGTGTTTCCTTTGGCCCTTTGTTGCTATTTTGCTTTGTATCTTTAAGTCGCACATGTGTTCTATATCTACCCTTTTTCTTCTGACTGATTTTATTCAGCATGATATCCTCTTGTTCCATTCATGTTGTAATAAATTGCATATTTTTTAACTTTCTTGGAGCTCCATAATATTTTATTGTTTATATGTGTGTCTATATATACATATATATAGACACATATTGTAATTTCTTGAATTTTCCATTTATCCATAGTTAGGTATTCGAGTTGTTTCCATATTTAGCTATTATACTAAGCACCATGATAAACATACGAGTGCATATATCTGTTAAAATTAATATTTTTGTGTTTAGTGAGTAGATGCCAAGAAGTAGTATCACTAAATCATATGGAAATTCTAATCTTATTTTTTGAGTATATCCTTATTCTTTGCAGAGAGGTTGATCTAAAAGACATTTCTACTATAAGTTTTAAAAATTAAAATATCAATGAAAAATACTGTGTGGAGCAAGGATTACATACCAGAAACCATCAAGGAACCAATGAGGAATAGGCCTGAAGCCTAGATAATGACTATCAGAAGATCTGAAACTACCTTTTTTATGTTAAATGAGTGACTGTAATTTCATAAACATTGGTGGTTTTATTTGCTAATTTTAAACACAAATTTTAAGGACCCAAGAAAGAATTTAACTACGTTCATAATAGTGTTGAAGTTGAGAGACATGGGTAAAGTGTCAATAGATAACTTTCTTGATCTAAAATAAATTTTTTGGCTTTGGGGTTACATCCAGCAGTGTTCAGGGTTTACTCCTGGCCTTCTACTCAAGAATTACTCCTTGTGAGCTCAAGGGACTCTACAGGATTGCTGAGAATTGAACCTATGTCAGCTACATGCAAGGCCAATGCCCTACCCAATGTACTATGTATGGATCTTGCCCCAGTCAGCAGGTAACTTTTGGTAAAAAATAAAAATGGTTTATAATGTTCCATTTTTCCTTGCTATAATATTTTTTATTCCCCATGACGTTATTTAAGGTGAATTTCATGATTTTAACTACATTTGTAATTTCTTACATTTGTGACTTCAAGTCAGCAAGCGGACCTGGTAGAAATAAGATTATCTTTTATCAGCATAAAAAAAGCCCTCAATATCTACCAGTGCACGTACTGGAAAGAAGAAATACTGGATTTGTAATGGCAAGAACATTAACATTGAAGCCAAGTTTAAAATAATTATTGAGACAACCAGTGGAAAGGTAAATAAATCTTTATTTTCTCCTAGGAAAAATGAATAATTCCTAATTAAACATATTGCCTTTCTCTATTTGTTTAATTTAAAACTTTGGATAGGTGATGAGAGCTCAAGAGATAGAATAAGGATTTCCTGCCCATCTGTGCACCTTCCATTGCCATGTAATCCTGCCCCCTTTAAAATTTGTACAAGCCACACCCTTGAACAAATAGGTATAATCATAATGAATCTTTTTTTACTCCTTATAAATATTTAAAAATTTATGATTTAAAGTTTGTTACTGTATTTGCAAAAATTTGAAAGCCATTTATAAACTATCACTTGTCAGATACTTGTAGTCAATATTTGCACATTATAAAACTCTCCAGTTAAGTAGATTTTATAAAACTAATGGATCTGTAAAAGGAATTTGGGCCTTATTAGAAGGGACATAAATAGAAAGAGAAGGAAAAATTCAAAATCAGGAAAAAAAAAAAAAACAACCCTCCACCAGTGAATAATTCAATTAGGAACATTTAACCTTTGGAAATTCTCTTAAAGAGAATAAAGCAAATTTAAATATTTATTTTCTATTATTGTTCATTTTAGCTTAAAACTATTATTGAGCTATAATGTATGTACTCTTTATTTTCCTCTTTTGGTTTTTTTGGTTTTTTGGGCCACATCTGTTTGATGCTCAGGGGTTACTCCTGGCTAAGCACTCAAAAATTGCCCCTGACTTGGGGGATTATATGGGAGTCTGGGGGATCGAACCGTGGTTCTTCCTTGGCTAGCGCTTGTAAGGCAGACACCTTACCTCTAGCGCTACCTCGCCGGCCCCATATTTTTCTCTTTTGTTTATTAATTTTATTCCTGCACTTTTGCCATTGTTGTTAAGTTGTGATGGCAATCACATGTCTGGCAGTCATTCAGTTCACTGAGATCCAATGAATACACATTTAGTAAACACACAGTTCAGTTCTTAAAGTGTAAAAATCAATGACTTTTAGTAAAGACTCTTATGTCATCACAATAATAATTTTAACATATTTTTATTATACAAATTTTTTCCACCCACTAGTCACTCTCCTTTGTCTCCTCTGTCATCATCTCCAGGCAACCACTTATTAAGAAATATTGAATTTCTTGATAAATTTACCTATTCTGGCCATTTCACATTAATGGGATGATAAGATTTAGCATAGCAAAAATGGTATAGAGGTTTATTTATTGGATGAAATAAAGTTTATCACTGCATATGTAGAGTTGTAGCTTGTATAAGTACATTCTTTTTTATGTCTGAATATTTTATAATATGAATATACCACATTTAGTTAATTCATTCAACTGTTGACGAACATTTGAAGACTTTTCATTTTGGGGCTTTTATGAAGCCTGCAGGTGCAAGTTGGTATTTAGATATGTGTTTTTATTTTTTATACAAGTAGAATTATTGGAAAATGTGGCAACTCTAGCATTTTGAGTGGCTGCCAAACTCTTTTCAAAGTGACTGCCTTATTTTATATTCCCACCAGCAATATATAAGGGTTATAATTTCTTCACTTCCTTACTAATACATGTTATCTGTCTTTTTGATTATAGCCTTTTCTGGTGGATGTGAAGTGGTTTTTATTTGCATTTCCCTAATAAATTGTTTTGAGCATCTTTTTTCATGTGCTTATTGGCCATTTGTGTATTTTCTTTAGAGAAATGTTTATATAAACTCTTTGCTCAGTTTTGGGGGCCCATTTTTTAAACCATGTTATTGCCTTTTTGTTATACAAATTTGAAAAAGTTCTTTATTCATTTTGAGTGTAAATCCTTTGTCAGCTTATTTTCAAATATTTCCTTCTAGTTTATATATTGTATTTCCATTTGCCTGACTGTGTTTAACTCAATATTATTAGATCTCAAAATGAAGACTCGTTCTGAATAATTCCTCAACACTGCTGTCTTTCAATGGTTTTTAAGGTTGTTTGTGAAGTTATAGTAACTATACATACACATATGTATGGACATATATATCATATATATATAGAGAGAGAAATGTTATTTTATAGCTAAAATTATTCATTATAAATTATAGCAGGAAAACCATAAAAAACAGCAAATTAACAATGCAGATGGAAGACTCAAAATGTGGATAGTTGATTTTTTGGTTTTTGTTGTTTTTGTTTTTCTGCTGTTCTTACACCTTACACTGAGTCCAATGCCTCAGTCCTACTCTGCCTCTTCCTAACTACAAGTTTCCTCTTTCTGATGTTAGAAATGACTGTACTTTTGATCACCTTTTGCATTAAAAATCTAGTGGGTAGAAATGAATAGTTATAGAAGAAAATTAGAAAGAAAAGAAAGAAAAATAAAATCAGTGCTAAGGGGAAGCTTCTGAAGATGTAAGATATGTGATTATGTTCTACAAAAAATAGCAATTCTTGAAATATAGATTTTACAGAGGCTGAAAAGAGAAGGACTTTTATTAGAACAATATCAAAGAAGACTGGGTAGGAATTGTACAATGATTGTGGAACATATGGAAACCTGGGGAGAAGCCTTTACCAAGTGGAATAAAATAAAATTATCAATTGATATCAGTATTTATTTATCAAGGAAAGAGGCTATAAGAAGTATTATTTTTAACCTTTTGAGAGCAGTTTTATGTTGCTTTGGCAGTGCACTTACTTAAGATATCAATACTTTTTGAGTACCTACCATAATTTTTGCATTCTTATAAGTGTTTCATAACTATATAACATAACATAACAAACATAACATAACATAACATAACATAACGTAACGTAACGTAGCATAGCATAACATAACATAACATAACATAACATAACATAACATAACATAACATAACATAACATAACATAACATAACATAACATGACACTCCTTTGTGTAAAAAGAGGCAGAAGGGAAGATTTTTGGGGCTTTGTCTGGCAGAGCTCAGAGGCTATATTTGGCTCTGTGCTCAGAAATGACCCTGGGTAGACCTTGGGTAGAGCTGAGCATTTGAATTGGAGTTAGTGAGCTGCAAGCAAGTTCCAGGACCCCGGTGTTATCTCTGCCTACAAAACACTCCTTAAGAAGCTTATAATCTGGCTGAGAAATAGTCCAATAGTTATTAATACAAATAATATTTACTAATCTTAAAATTTATAGGCTTGGGGCCAGAGCAGTGGCTCAAGCGATACCTAGGAAGGACTGCAATTTGATACCCGGGTGTCCCATCTGGTCCCCCAAGCCAGAAGCGATTTCTGAGTGCATAATCAGGTGTAACGCCCCCCCCCCATTGTCACTGGATGTGGCCCAAAAACCAAAACAAAAAATAAAGAAAACAACATATAGGTTTTAACTATGGTTATAAAAGTTTTAAATGAGATAAGGAACTTGAGGAGAGAGATAGGTTTGAAATATGTCTTGATCTTTCACTCTAAATTTCCTCCTCTTGAAGCCGAAGACAATTGCCTTGCACCCAGTGACTTGGGTTTAATCTCCAACTCTCTCTATGGATTTCTGAGCCAGCCAAGAGTGATCCCTGAACACAGAAACAGGAGTAAACCTGAGCATTTGGGTATAGACATAAAATAAAATAAACAATAATAATATAAAACAAATTTCTTTTTTTTTTAATCTTATGTTTGGCCACACCTGGTGACTCTCAGGGGTTACTCCTGGCTATAGTCTCAGAAATTGCCCCTGGCATTGGGGACCATATGGGACACCTGGGGATCAAACCGCAGTCCTTCCTAGGTTAGCACATGCAAGGCAAACACCCTACCACTGTGCCACTTGTTCTGGCCCCCAAATGTCTTCTTCTAAATCTCCAAGAAACATTAAAGCATCAAGATAGGGGTCAGTTCATATGTACTTGTGTTTATTCAGAGTCAGACACTGAGAACTTGGACATGGAGAAAGCATGTACTTTTGTTGTTGATGTTGTTGTTGTTTGTTTTTAATGCATTTGTTTCATAGTACTTATTTTCTCCAACATGGGTCTAAGTAACCTGCATAAATGATTTCTTCTCACAACATTAAAAGTCATATTCTGAATCTTATTGAGGCACAGATTCCATTCAGGTCTCCAATGTCTGGTGACTCTTTTTGGGGGTGGGCGGGGTGTCACACCTAGTTGTTCTCAGGGGTTACTCCTGGCCTTGCACTCAGAAATCTCCTCTGGCAGGCTCGGGAAACCATATGGGACACCGGGAATCGAACTACTGTCTCCTGGGTTAGCCACATGCAAGGCAAACACCCTACCACTGTACTATTTCTACTCCCCCATCTGGTAACTCTTACAGTAATCTGAAGACCTGCTGTTGTGCTTTCACCTTCAAAAGATGAACGTGTCAGATATGTGAGCAGATCTTTGATGGAGAAAGGTAATCCCAGGCCCTATCATAAATGTAACTTCATCTATCTCTTCTCGTTAATAAGTCCCTTCTTTGTTAGAATTTAACAGAATCCATTTAGTTGCTTTGTAAATAAATATTCGAGCAAATATTACTTGACAGCGTAAGAGCTGACAAACCTGCAATTGTTCTAAACTGGTCTCTGAATTTCTTTCTGATCTTCCCTTACACATTTATAGATCTCTTCTATGTGAGCCTCAACCCTTAAAAGTGGCTCTCAGAAAGAAGTCGTGGCTGGCTACAAAGGAAACAGGTGATCAGAGGCTCCCCCTTTACTACCCCCTGTTGCCAATAACACCTTTCAAGATATGCTTCACAGTCAATGGTTGGCCTAGAAAACGAAAGGTAAAAATATCTGATCTACTTTTTCTTTATGTCATGAAGAGACACGGAGGCAATGGAAGTAGAGCATGGTCTTTAACGGTCACCTAATTACTTGAAGCCTTCTCATTTTATTCTAGATAAAACATGAGGAAAATAGATCCTTCCTCGTAGGGCTGTGGAGATGACTAGCTCACACATGAAGTCAAGTAAGATAATGCATTGGAAAGGCTCAGTCCTGTGGCTGGCCCAGAGTAAAGCCCCCTGTAGATAGAAGCTTTCATTACATAAAACTGCTGGTACAAAGATATTTTTCTACAACTATAATTACACCATGATTCTTAAGAGGCTTAAAATGGCAAAAATGTCAGCCATTAATTGGTTACCATTTATATTTGGGGCAAGGAAATAGGTCTAGAGTTGGTATGCTTTTAGGCAAGCATAAAGAGGGGTGAGAGGAAAATTTCTTTTACACTGTACTAGATGATATTTTTTCTAACTGTAAACTGAGAAAATCCTTCTCCTGTGTCTGACTTAAAAATGTAACCAAGAAAAAATTTAATAAGTTGTTGGCAAATTGTAGACATTCTAGAAACAGAGCTTCTGACATTTCCTTTTCTTTTGTAGTCAGAGAGAACTTCACAGAAATGTTTGGGTAGTTTTTTTCTTTTGGGGCATATGTAAAATCTTCAATAAGTGAGAATAACTGACATCTACATTTCACTTGGAATAAAACATAAATCATTGTCTATGAATTACTTGCTTAACAGAGAATACATTATAGGCAAGAATAAGATTCTCAGAAAAAGTAGTCATAGTGTTTTAGTCTGTGACTTCCTCCAAACATAACAAATTCTAAATGGACTCTATTATTTTTAGAAACCACAGGGCATAGACTGTTATGAAACATCTTCTTAATGGGAAAGGCTCCTTTTTCCAGATGATCATTTTCTTAGAACTCCCGGAGTAGCTAATTAGGTAGAGATGGAAAGTTCAAAGATCATAGAACTGATTCCATGTTGATACAGATGTAGAAAATAACAGCCAGAGTGATGGTAGAGCAGGTAGTGTTCTTACTTTGCATGCAGTTGACCTGGGTTTAATCCTGGCATTTTTCATGGTCCCCAGAGAACTCTAAGAATGATCTCTGAATACAGAGCCGGGAGTAAGCTCTGAGCACTGTCAGATATGGCCCAACCTCCTTTTAGCCCCCCCCCCCCCAAAGAAGAAACTAGAAGATGGTAAAAGTATGCATAGAGAAACAAAACATTTGACATGTGAAATGGCAAAGAGCAGTGGCAGCTTGGAGAGAGGAGTTTACTATGTTCTTCTTTATTTACATTGATGGCCTGAGAGTGAAAACTTGGGATGCTAGGACTGGTAGATTTAATTGTGAGCACCTGTGCACCACAGTCTTTCATCTCACCTATACCACATGGCAGTCAAGTAATTCCTGAGTTCCAATTGGTCTTCATGATATTAAAGTTAATTTCCTCTACTTGAAAGAATTGTTAGGGCACTTCTGGAGTAAAAAATTTCTCTTTATAGGAAAAAGAATATCAGTCCCCACCTCTTCCCAGGTTCCTTTTTCTTGAGGGCTGTCACCTATTTTTGCAGAAAAGAATTTCAGGAAGAAGATGATTAGTAAAGTGAGATTAATTTATTTGGAAAATATGGGGGGAGAAAGCAAGTGTCTATGCTCAAGAAAGAGTATGAGTTCTAGCAGAGTGAAGAGACCTTTTAATAATTTGGGGGATGGGATATATACTACAACTGCTTTGCCTTTTATTCATTACAAAAGTACTAATTAATAAGACATTTTCCTGGGAGGAAAATACTGATCTTCTGGTGGTGTTTTGTAATGTTCTTATTATAGCTCTTGTCCTAATCATAGTACCTCTCTTCCCAGGGAATCCAAATGATATTCTGGGCTCATTCTTCTGGCTTTTTTTTTTCTGGCTTTTTTTGTTGTTGTTGTTGTTTTGTTTTGTTTGTTTTGTTTTGAGGCCATACTTAGCAGTGCTCAGGGATTACTCCTGATTCTTCACTCAGGAATTACTCCTGGTTGTACTCAGGGGACAATATGGAATACCAGGGATGAGACCCAGATTGACTGCATGTAAGGCAATCACCCCACCTGTTGCACCATCTCTCTGGCTCTCAGAATTCTGCATCTTAAAGAGTTTCTTGAGCTCTTGGATGGGTCATGCATTTCAAAGCCTTCTCTATTTGGGGTAAAAAAGACTTCTGAGTCCCAAAAAGGACCACTACTGCCATCAGGAGGGAAATTGGGGACATTGGTGGCAGGAAATGTACATTAGTGTAAGGTATTGTATTTGGATGACTGAAACTCAATCATGAACACCTTTGTTACTGTTGTTCTCAAGGCATTTTATTAAATAATTTATTAAAATATTATAAGAAACACAAATGGAATAATGTGTTTGAATAAAAATTTTAAAAAGTAACTACTATAAAAAATTGTAAAATACAGTGTCTAAAATAAATTTTAAAAAAGCAAAACATGGGGCTGGGCGGTGGCGCTAAAGGTAAGGTGCCTGCCTTGCCTGCGCTAACCTTGGACGGACCGCGGTTCGATCCCCCAGTGTCCCATATGGTCCCCCAAGCCAGGAGCAACTTCTGAGCACATAGCCAGGAGTAACCCCTGAGCGTTACTGGGTGTGGCCCAAAAACCAAAAAAAAAAAAAAAGCAAAAAAAAGCAAAACAAAAACAAACAAAAAGGCCTCTGTGCCTTTGGGCTGAGTCCCACCACCCCGAAATACTGAGTCTGTTCCAATTTACTTTACATATACATTATCAGCCTTTGGTAAGCAGATAAGGGAATAAACTGACTTATGAGGTCTTGCAAGTCAGCCCCTGAAGAGGTTGACTGATGGAGGGATGGAGGATGAGGCCTTTCTCCTCCAGCTCCTACCACGCATCTGTTACCCTGTTCAGTCGACGGTTCCGAGGTGAATGCGGCGGGAAGAAAGCCAACAGGCAGTCAGGCTTTTGAAGAAAACAGCTCTTTATTCTGTCAAGAGGCCGAAGCCAAAAGGCCTAAGAATAGGCCATAGGAAAAACAGGAAAAAAGCCTCTCGCCTTCAACAGACCCTTGCTTTTATGCCCCAGAATCAGGTACCACCCAATGGTGGGATCAGGTACCACCCAATGGTGGGAGCAGAATCAGGTACCACCCTAGGGTGGGAGCAGAATGCCAGGTCACACCCTAGGGTAGGGCACAATCACTATCAGGGTAGGGTCAGTAACATAATAATTCCATTAAAATGTTTACATACACAACAATTCCCCAGTTTGTTTTTAGTAAACAAACAATATTGTCTATGATTATTAAAGAAAAAACTAGTCAAATAAAAGAGTGGCTGTTTGCATAAGTGCATCACAGGGAAATGTAAAGAAAAACTTCTAACCTAAACACAGGGTGTCTAAAACCAGAAACATGTATCCAGGAATCAACTACAAGCTCCTGAGAAGATAAATCTAAGAAGTACATAGATTCTTTGAAGAGACACCAGAAAGGTTGTGTAGCAGGTGAGAAAAAGCACCTTTTCTTTATTTGTTGTTGTTGTTGTTGGTTTTTGGTATTTGGTTTTTGGGTCACATCTGGCAGCTCTTAGGAGTTACTCCTGGCTCCACGCTCAGAAATCACTCCTGGCAGGCTCAAGTGACCATATGTGATTCCGGGATTTGAACCACCGTCCTTTTGCGTCTAAGGCAAATGCCTTAACTGCTGTGCTATCTCTCCGGTCCCTTTTCCATTCAAGTCAAGGTAGACCAGAAAGCCCATCTTTGAGGGCATTGAACTAGGCCTTTATTTTGGAGGAAGAGGCACAAACACCCCCTGCACAGTGGGAAGCCACTGCAATGATGATCAATAGGTATCTGAACTTAATCCAAGTTCTTAATCCAGGCTGAAGTCCATACGATGTCCGAAATTGATGTACCAATACAGTCGATTATTTATAGATGGGAGCTTAAGTCACAAACCAAAACAAAATGTTTAAGGCAGAGACCCTCCCTGTGTAAATAAACAACTTGAGGGCCCATCCAAAATGAATGGAACCTCCTATAAGCCTAGTATTTTGCCTATGATGTGCCCATGCAAAACAAAAAACAAAAACAAAAAACAACAACAACAAAAAAAAAAACCTGAGAACAAACAAAAATATCATTTAGGAAATTATAGACAACAATATATAATTCACTAACCTAAAGTCAAGAAAGCAAAACCCTAATGTAATACAACATCAATTCCTAAGATTAAAAACTAAAATAGAAAAACATTAATTACAATAGTCAAAAGAAGTGTAGTACCAAATATAAATTCAAAGGATTACAATTATAAGAAAAATACAAAAGGTAAAATTTCTACAAAGTCCAATACCAATCTGTAAAGATGAGGGGTCTGGAACTCCGAAAAGACCGGCAAAAGACACTTGATGGGTCTGGAGAAGTGGGTTGAAGCCTGGTACAGAAGATAACATCAAGCCAAATGAAGAAGGTATGCCAGTACAGTCTTCCATGTTTTGGGGCATCCCCAAGCGTTACATCATTACCATCATGAGTTGTTTGGGCTTCTGCATTTCCTTTGGGATCGGTGCAATCTTGGGGTAGCCATTGTAGAAACGGTCAACAATAGCACTGTGTATGTGGATGGAAAACCAGAAATTCAGATAGCACAGTTTAATTGGGATCCAGAGACTGTGAATCTTATCAATGGATCTTTTCTCTGGGGTTACATTGTGACACAAATTCCAGGTGGCGGGGCCGGAGAGATAGCATGGAGGTAAGGCGTTTGTCTTTCATGCAGGAGGTCATCAGTTCGAATCCCGGCGTCCCATATGGTCCCCCGTGCTTGGCAGGAGCAATTTCTGAGCCTGGAGCCAGGAATAACCCCTGAGCACTGCCGGGTGTGACCCAAAAACCACAAAAAAAAAAAAAAAAAAAAACCAACAACAAAATTCCAGGTGGCTTCATTTCCAATGTTTGCAGCAAACATGGTACAAAACTCCAACAGTCACGGATTTCTTCCTTAGGCCAAGATCAGAAGGCTTGTAGTTATGAGTGAAGGAGATGAGTTGCACATGTGAAGGGAATCCTGAAAATTAAATGTTAAGGACTAGGAAGAGAGAAGGAAGGATAAGGAAGACTAAATTGGGGAAGATAAAGTTAGGAAACAGGGAACTATATACAAAATATGCAAAACAGACAGATACTGAACAAGACATACACAGACAGACTTCACAAAACATATGGCCATAACACTCACTCATACCAAAAAATATTTGTAGGAAAGGATCCAAAATAGAGCAAAAGAAAAAAGAATTCAGCTGAATCAACTAAAAGTGCTTTAAAATGTAATAGCCGGCAACTCTTTAGAGGAATTATTTCAAATTCAAAAAAAAATTTTAATGGCAGAGCAGAGCAGATCTGAAAGAGAATTTCATGCATAATACAAACATGGAAAACTATACTATAAGTGTATAACAGTATATATACAAAGTTGTTGTATAACAGTAACTATATAATAGTTAATAACAGGTGAGAAGCACTGTGAAGAAAGTCCACCTAAAAAGTATTGTTATGTCAGCATCTTAAAACCTAAATTGAGGGAAATAAAGAAATGATGTTAAAATTCAAAGAGTGAAAGTCGTTAAATGAGTATACCTAGAAAGAAAAACAACATTAATATGATGAGAAATTTTTCTTTCAGGTGAACCTTGACTATATTAAATTGTAAGATTTTATGAATAACTGAGACCTAGAGCAATAATGAAATTAAGACATAAATCCACCATACAAGGAAACACATTGAGGGTCCATGATTTTCAATCCTATTCATTGATCATGCCTGTGGAAAGAATCATAGAGCATTAATAGCAACCAATAAAGAAGTGACATGATTACCTGGTGTTCATTGTAGATCTTTAAGAAGTATAAAACAGGATGTATGCTGCTGTGGATTTCACCAATGTATTAGGAATTTTTTGATCTTCTTGTCATCAGAATTGATCCAGTGTTATTTTGCAGCAATTTTACAGTATGAAGTACAGTGTCCATAGTGAACTTTACCATAATGGTTTGACACTGATGATAAGTTGTGTTTTTTTAATCTTGCTTTTATTCTCTAAAGTGAATTCTACTAAATTAAGATCTTCTATAGGAAAATCCACATACATGTGCCATTTTTTTTATTTGTTTGACATCAAAAGCAAAACGTTTCAAGTGTATTATAAGTGCTGGTGGCAGTTTCCATAAAAACGTTTTCTTTGAAAAATTTCTTCTAGTTTTGCAGCTGTTGCACTGAACTTTGTTGTCATCCCTTAACTCTTCTTTAAAAAATTCAGAGAGGCATTCCTGTAATGTACATTTATCTGTAGATGTGATAGCCAGAGACAAATGAACAAATGTCTTATATACCTCAGATTTTTGGTGGCATGTGAGACACTGTAGTATAGATTTGAATTATCCTTGAAAGAAATCATAAACAATAGATTTGTGAGCCTTTTGGTGTTCTGGACTAAATTGTTCATAATTTTCATTTTTCATAAAATGTGTAGTTTTATCTGTCATTAGATTTACAGTAAGCAAATCATGATGTAGTCCTTTTATTAGAAACATCAGTAGTTCGTGTGGATCCTGCTGATTGTGTCCAGCAAACTGGTCATTAAGTAAACCAATTGTTACTTTGAAGCTTTCAGGGTTAATATATCTATGAAATCCATTTCCCATAGTTTTGATGAGCCTACCAAATTTGTCGTCTAATTTACCTTCATACCCCATTGGATTTTTCTTGTTAATATCCTTTTTATAATGATCTTGATGAAAATACTGAGTCAAGTCTGAAATATTATACAAGCATTGCAATATCGAGTTCATGTAGCAAGAGTTTCCTATATTTTGGAGCCCAGTTAAGACAGGTTCCTGTCTTTCCTTTTGCATCTAGGAGTGTAAACGGTTATCACTACCGTCAGTCTCACTCAATGTATGGTGTGTGACAGCTAAATCCTTGTTCCTTGCCCCGGAGTCCTCAGCAATATTACTGTTGTTAGTGTCTTGAGTATTCTGTTTTTGCTCTGAAGGAGAGTTTATAGTCTGAACCTGATCATTTGTGCTAGCCCTATTTCTTTCTTTCTTTTTTTTTTTGCTAGCCCTATTTCTAACAAGCCATAATGGAACCCAAAATTTCTTGGGAGGGTTGCCATTTGTACATACATAGGCATAACCCCTTCCTCTCAGGAGAAGATATCCAGCTATCCATTTTTCATCCTCCTTGATCCAAATAGGTTTATGGGTTGTTTCTTGTCTCTGAATATCTTCTTTAAAATGTCTTTCCACTGC
This sequence comes from Suncus etruscus, assembly GCF_024139225.1. Lineage (NCBI taxonomy): Eukaryota > Metazoa > Chordata > Mammalia > Eulipotyphla > Soricidae > Suncus > Suncus etruscus. The sequence continues at coordinate 89,359,446 of NC_064860.1, read as the reverse complement.
AGCGTAACTTTCCCCTTGAGGTAAGTTTAAGTAATTTAGTGTGATAAGAGTCAAAGATAGCAAATACGTTGGTGGTAAGCCTCTTTTTCTATTTTTCTATAATTGAGATTTTAAGGTTCTGTGAGTCCTTTCTACAATGTCCTGTCGCCTACAATTGTAAGGAATTCCTTTGAGTTGTCTTATCTGCCATTCTTTACAAAAAATTAAAAAGTTTTGCTAACATAGGTTGGCCCATTATCAGTTTTTATAGAATATGGAATACCCTTCACAGAAAAACATTAAAAGAAAACTACAAACAGCCTTAGATTTTTGAGAAGACAAAGGAATTGCCCACATAAACCGAGAATAAGTGTCCACCACAACATGAAGATAAGGTTTTCTTGGAAATAAATCTGAGTTATATCCATTTGCCAAAGTTCGTTAGACTGTAAGCCTCTTGGGTTTGCTCCTGCTATGTGAGTCTTTTTTGTTAACGGTGCACATATGTTGCAGTTTTCTACAATTTCTCTAGCTTGCCTCCATGGAATTTGGCAATTCACATGTATACGGTGAGCATTTGTGTGTAGGGCTGAATGTTCTTCTACAGGTGATTTAAATATAGGCATTGCTAGCAAGCCAGTAGTTTTATTTCCTTGAGCCATTGGTCCTGGAAGACCTGAGTGGGCTCTAATATGCGTGATGAAGATGGGCTCAGTTTGTTTTTGAAGAAGCTGCTGTAATCGTTTAAGTAAGTTCTGTATGATCGGGTTATTAGCATTAAGGGAAGCAGTGGTTATTACATGAAATAAATTTACCACATACAAAGAATCAGAAACTATATTCATGGCTTCAGATACATTTTCTAGTAGGTAAATTAATGTTGCTAATTTAACTTTCTGTGCGGATTTATATTTGGTATCTATGGGCATATTAATGTTGTCTCTGGTTATTTCTCCTTTTCCATTTTGGGATCCATCGATGTTAAAAACCTTGGCATTGGGAATAGGGAACTCCCGAACAATTGAAGAAATAACAAACTGAGTTTTCTTTAAAAAGTTCCAAGTTTTTCCTGCTGGATAATGGGAGGATATTTCTCCTGTGAAATCTGAGAGGGCCCTTTGTAGAGATTCATTAAGATGCAATATTGACTCAATTTCCTTTTTTGGTATTGGCAAAATTATTACATCTGAGTCAAAACCTAGTAAAGATATAGATCTGAGTCTTGCCTTGATAATAATCTCTGAAATCAGATCCAAGTAGGGGACAACTGAGCAAGGCTGTTTGTTATGTAAATACACCCATTCCAAAGGTCCTGCCTGTTGCATCAAGGCCCCTGTGGGGGTTTCTATAGTAAGGAAGATTAACAGAAATATCTTTTCTTCTGGGATGAATCTTAAAAGAAAAGATTTTTGTAATCTGCCCAAGGAAATGACCAATTCATTTTTGGCAGCTGTTGTTAAGTTTCTCGGGCTATCTAAAGTAGGGTCACCCTCCAATGTTTTAAACAGATTAGACAACTCTGCATTCGGGATTTCTAGTGCAGGGCGGAGCCAATTTATGTCACCTAAAAGTCTCTGAAAATCATTAAGCATTCTGAGGTTTTCTTTATTGATAGAAATTTTTTGTGGACATATTGACGCCTGGTCCAAAATAAAACCCAAATATTAATATGATGGTATTATCTGTATTTTTTCTAAAGCTATTTTCAGTCCTGATGTTTGTAAACAGTCAATAACATAAGAGTATAGGTCCTGTAAATTTGTTTCATTGTTCATTGTGAGCAAGATATCATCTGTATAATGAAATATCATGGCTTGAGGAAATTTTTCATGAGCAGGGCTCAAAACCTTATCTACAAAAAACTGACACATTGTTGGGGAATTTAACATGCCCTGGGAAAGAACTGTCCATTGGAAACATCTACAGGGATGGGTGTTATTGAGAGAAGGAACTGAGAATACAAAACATTTTTTATCATCTGGGTGAATAGGAATATGGTAGAAGCAGTCCTTCAGATCAATTATAATTAGTGGTCATTCCTTTGGAATAACTATAAGTGATGGTAAAACAGTCTGCAATTTGCCCATAGGTATCATGAATAGATTTACAGCTCTAGGATCCATCAAAAGTCTCCATTTTCCAGATTTCTTTTTTATAGTAAATATAGGCGAATTCCATTGAGAAAGAGAAGGTTCATTATGTCCTAATTTTAGCTGTTCTTCCACTAATTCTGTCAGCACCTTTAATTTATCAGTTTTAAGGGGCCACTTACCTGTCTAAATTGGTTAATCAGATTTCCATTTTATTTTTATTGGTGCTGGGGTATTTATGGCAGTGGCCCCTATGAAAAATTTTGAGTTTTTAAATCGAGAAAAGGTTCGGGCTCTTCTGGAGCTAATGGGATGTGGAATTCTGCCTTCCACTGTTTGTGTAGGTCATGGCCCCACAGGGATGGTGAAAATGGGCCCACATGAGGCTTAATTATTGCTCTTTGATTTTCTGTGCCATAAAATATCATAGTCCTCGTACTTAACAGACAGGAGCTCATACCTCCTACTCCTTCTAGCGAATACAGGATTTCCTGAAGAGGCCAATTTTCTGGCCATTCTTTATCAGAAATTATGGTAACCTGAGCACCCGTATCTATTATGCCATCAAAGGGTTGCCCTTCCAAGTGAAGTTTGATCATTGGGTGTTCATCTTTACATTTAGTAACCAGAGCCACGATTGGGTTTTGAGCAGCACCTGGATCTGTGCTTCCAAAACCTCCAATTCTAGCCTTATCTGAAGTCCTAAATTTGACATAAGGCACTATTACTATCTGGGCAATTGCTTCTCCTTTTTTAAAGATCCATGTAACTGGTACGGTAATAACTACAATGATTTCTCCCATAGAATCTGAGTCAATGACACCAGTAGTTACTAATATACCCTTTATGTTGAGGGAACTTCTGCCAAGAATCAAACCCCTAGTATCTGGGGGTGGCAGGCCCACAATGCCAGTTTCTAATATGTAAGGGTATGCTCCTGGGTAAATTGTAATGTTCTTTGGGCATAATATGTCTAATCTGGTGCTCCATGATGTGGTGTGAATTAATTCCCTTATAGTGATCAATTTTCTTGGGCTGGGCTTGGAAGGATTATTGTCTTTGAACTTTGCCCCTGATTTGGAAGGGCCTAGGGGGAGGCCTGTGGGTGTTTCCCTGCATCTTGTATGTGTGCCCTTGAGGAGCTGAATTTATAAGAAGACAGCAACTCCTTTTGATATACTCCTGTTTTCCACAATGGTAGCAGACAATTAGTCTCCTGGGGATTGTTTTGAAACCTCTTCTTAGGTTATTATCAATGAGGTTTCCATATCTGCAATCTTTTGCCCAGTGGCAACCCTTTTTGCATTTTGGGCAAAGATCTGGTTTACGAAAAGTGCCCTGTCCCTGAGGGGAGTAAGGCATCATTCCCTTGGTAACAGGGAAGATTTGTAGTGAGTTTAAGTGGGGTGGGGGTTGGGGTTCCCCATAGACATTCCAACAGGCATAAAGGAAATCATTCACATCTGCCTTTTCATTTAATGTATTCAATACTAATCTACAGGCCAAATTTGCATTATGATAAGCCAAAGATTTTACTAGGAAGTTTCTCATCTCCTCATCTTCGACTTGTAACTTCAGAGCATCTTTAATCTTACCTACAAACTCTGCATATGGCTCATAAGGGCCTTGGGTAATCTTTAAAAAGTTTCCTCTACCAATGCTGTTAGAATCAATTTTTCCCATGATGACAATGCAATATTCCTAATTAAATTTAAGATTTCTTTAGGTAAAGCTGCTTGTGTCTGAATATTTGCAAATTGATTTTCTGCCATCAATAATTCATACAATAGGGTAACACCTGCCACTTGTTTTTTCGTACCATCTAGGCTATAAAATTTGGCTTTTACGCCTTCTGAATAGTACATTTCCCATTCAGTTTGCTGTTTAGATGATAGGCATATTTCAGCGATTCTTTTAAAATTATACAAAGTCCAAAATGAGTTATGACTCCAAAGTTTTAGTAACTCCACACTGTATGGTGATTTTGGACCATACTCTTTACATGCTTTTTTAAACTGATCTAATTCTTCCATCTGATAGGGTACATAGTTAGAAACATTTACCCTGTGTAAAGGGGATGAGGCCAGATTAGCAAAATTACTCTGAATAGAGCTCTGAGGCCATGCGTGAGGTTCATCATCTGAATCTGCACTGTTGTGTGATTCAATTTTGTGAATAGAATTAGGCCTTACTTCTGGAGTTAGCACCGGAGGTTGATCATTGTCTAAGTCACTACTGTCATACGATTCACTAGAATCAGGCTTCACTTTCTGAGTTGTTTTTATTCCAGCAAAAATTCCTATATTGTTGATGGTGGGGCTGAATTTGTCAGCCCGCACCTTGGTCTGAATTTTCGTCAGAAGGATTTTCTTATTATCTATTGTGGTTTTAGCCTCACCATTTCTACACTTTCTATTTCCTAAATACCAGCCAATACCTATGCTCACAGTAACAACGTGAACCAACACAGAAATTTCACAAACTATTACAGCTGGAGACAATGCAATTTTCATTTGAAATATAGACCACAACCATCCAACTGCAGTGATTGTCCTTAGATCAAAACCAATTAGTTTAAAACAAAATGGAATAATCCATTTGTATAATAGAGAACTAATGCATAAGCAAAAAGGTGGCAGAATCCACATGACTAATCACAGAAACCATTTAATGGTCAGCAGAGAAAATTTCCAATGAAGTATTTCACTTACAGTTATTGAGGGTCCAGGTTTAGCCTGTCCAGGCACCATAATGTTGCAAGTCAGCCCCTGAAGAGGTTGACTGATGGAGAGATGGAGGATGACGCTTTTCTCCTCCAGCTTGGACCACGTGTCTGTTACCCTGTTCAGTCGGCTGTTCTGAGGTAAATGCGGGGGGAAGAAAGCCAATAGGCAGTCAGGCTTCCGAAGAAAACAGCTCTTCATTCCGTCAAGAGGCCGAAGCCAAAAGGCCTAAGAATAAGCCACAGGAAAAACAGAAAAAAAGCCTCTCGCCTTTCACAGACCCTTGCTTTTATGCCCCAGAATCAGGTACCACCCAATGGTGGGATCAGGTACCACCCAATGGTGGGAGCAGAATCAGGTACCACCCTAGGGTGGGAGCAGAATGCCAGGTCACACCCTAGGGTTGGACACAATCACGATCGGGGTAGGGTCAGTAACATAATAATCCCATTAAAATGTTTACATACACAACAATGAGGCAATACACTGCTAAAGTTGTTGGTATTCCTATGCAGCATTATGGTATTTGGTACTGGATTATCATTGGTTTAAGTTATTTAAAAAAAAAATAATAGAGATCCAGAGAGGTAGTACAGTGTATAGTGACTTGACCCAGCACCACATATGGTCCCCACCGTGATCCATTAATGCAGAGCCAGTAATAAGCCTTATGGATATTGTCAAAATCCAAAATAGTATAATAATAAAATAGTAATAATAATAATAAACAATAGATAAAAGTAAGACTTTCTCAGAGTGTTCGAATTAGAAGGCCATTTAGTATTTGGCTCTTCAAAGAGAAAATAATTTCTGGATTTCCATATAGATACATTGACCTTTTAATGTCTTGAGTTATGAGATTATAAAATGAGATCTGCTTCTTTTTTTTTTTTTTTTTTTTGGGGGGGGGTTTTGGTTTTTGGGCCACACCCGTTTGACGCTCAGGGGTTACTCTCCTGGCTATGCGCTCAGAAGTCGCTCCTGGCTTGGGGGACCATATGGGACACCGGGGGATCGAACCGCGGTCCGTCCTAGGCTAGCGCTGGCAAGGCAGACACCTTACCTTTAGCGCCACCGCCCGGCCCCCGAGATCTGCTTCTAATGGGTTGATGTGCTCTTTTGGCTTTTGATTACTAGGAATGTGAGAACAGGATTATTGTTTGTATAAAAGAATTTCATTTTTTTCTCTTCCAGATTTTTTCTCATGCTGCTTTTGTGGCTGAGATGTCTTTCCCCTTCTCCCATCCAGTTAAAAATCTACATTTTACAAAGGAATTAAAGTTCCATTATTTTTATAAATTTTTCTTTTTACCTCAGACTATATGGTAAAAAGACAACTATAATTATATTTGCAATCTGATCTAGTTGACTCTTTCTCTGAATTTTCAATCATAGAGGAGACTGAAGCTACTGAAAATCAAACATATTACCCAGGATTGGCTACTTTATTTATGGATTAGTTTTTCCTTCATTTTGTTGATCACTTTCCATTTTTTAAGTGTGCCATGGTTATTTATGTAGCTCCCTCTTTCATTACTGATGAATGCTTGCAAAGTTGTAAATATTCCTCTTAGATGTGTCCCACAAATTATGATAATTTGTGTCTTCATTCTCATTTGTTTCCAGGAATCTTTTGATTGTCTCTTTGATTTTGTCTCTGACCCACTGGTAATTCAGTAGTGAGCTATTTAATTTCCAGGTGTTATTTTTTTCCTCTATGTCTGCTTGTTATTCACTTCTAATTTCAGAGCATATGATTTGTGAAGGTAGTACATTCTATTTCTGTCTGTCCTCTTTATTTGATATAGATAAGTCTTATGGGCTAGCTTGTGGTCTATTTTGGAGAATGTGATTTGGAAAATAATGTATATCAAGTTTTCTGAAGATGGAAAACCCTACATCTATCTACAAGGCAAATTTCTTCCACTGCTCCTTTAGTGCTAGTATATTGTTGTTAGATTTTATCTTGGTTGACTTATCAAGTGGTGACAAGTCAGTGTTGATGTCTTTCACTTTTATTGTGTTGTTATCTATGTCTTCCTTTAAGTTTGTTAGCAGTTGTTTTAAATACTTTGCTGGTTTCTCATTGGGTGCATATAGGTTTAGGAGTGTGATTTTATCTTGTATATATACCTTTATTATTACGAAATGTCTATCTGTGTTCCTTATAACTTTTTAAGTCTAATGTCTGGATTATCTGATATTAATATGGCCACTCCAGCCTTTTTAAGGGAGTTGTTTGCTTGAATGACTGTCTTATAACCTTTGAGTGTATGTGTTTGTTCTCACTAATCAGATATCTTGTAGGCAGCAAAATGTTGGATTCAGCTTTTCAATCATTTTGCCACTTCATGTCTCTTAACTGGGGCATTTAGTCCATTGACGTTGAGAGAGATGATTGTCATGGGATTTATTGTCTTCTT